>NC_132895.1:29649303-29941803 GCF_030463535.1 Salminus brasiliensis | reverse complement strand
CACATACACACACACACACACACACACACTTTCAGTACTATGCAACGTATGACAAACAGCCTGAAAAACCAGGCAGCCAATCAGAGCAGGGCAATCATTTATCACACATCAGAATTGAACCCTTTCTAATATGTACACACACACACACACACACATACACACACACACATCCACCAATGCTGACCCATCCCCCTCATGCTTTCATTCTTCAGAAGCAAAGTGGCGCTGAACAACACCATCGGAAAGCTGGAGAGGAAGGTCAACGAGCTGACTGAGCAGCTGGATGAGGAGCACAGGATCTCCAACGAGCAGAAAGATCTGGTACAGTTACCGCTCTTTACCAGCAGAGGGCAGAGCAGAGCTGCGGTTCCTCATCCTCGCCACCAGGTGGCGATAGAAGGCATTTTAGAAATGGAATAAACTGAAGATGTAGGCTTAGGCTTTATGATCCAGTTACTGTATCTAAGTCTTTAGGAATGTATTTTTTGTAAAAGTAATTATTGACATTTTATTTATTGACATTTTTGAGGGGGTGGGAATATTAATATAAACATATCCCTCTCATCTTCTATTAGAACTGTCCGTCTTTCACATCTTTGTTTTTTGTTTTTTTTAACACTGCAGTCAGATATGTACTGTTGGGGCTATACAGTAAAACTGTAGTTATATATTTAATAATATAATTTATCATTTAAATTTTTTTTTTATTATTATAACATGAAATATATATATAGGTCTTTTTAAAAAACAATAATAACAAAGAAAAAAAATATATATGTAATTATATTTTTATTTATAAATATTACTTTAACCGAATGTAAACATTATGCTATTAATTAAAAATGAATGACTATTATTTAAAATGTTATACCATTAATTAAAAAGCAGGTTTGTAAATTCTGCATTTTAACGAATACTTAGCTTATATTTAATATTAAACTTTTTAACTATCATTTTTCATTTGTATAATTTAAATTCATATTTAAGTGTAAAAATTAATCAATACATTTTATTTTTTGTGATTTATTTATTTATTTATCATAATTCTTTTTCAATATTAATTTAAATAACCAAGTGAATAAGTTACACAACTGTGTATAAAAATAATTGTATATAAAAAAAAATAACACAATTAGGATGAAAGGTTATTAAATGAGGCCCATGTGAAACTGTGGCCCCGTGTGAGGAGCCACCCTGTAGTACCTGCATACCTAACTCTCTCTGTGTGTGTGTGTGTGTGTGTGTGTGTGTGTGTGTGTGTGTGTGTGTGTGTGCAGATGACTCAGCGGATGCGTTCCCTGAAGAGGCAGCTGAACGAGGTTGAGGAGCAGGCAAGCCGCCGAGACAGCCAGTACCGACACACACAGAGAGAGCTGACGGAGGAGAGGGAGGCCAGCGCTCGCTTACAGAAACAACTGCTGGAAATGCAGCTGCAGATGAAGTGAGTTTTCATTGACACACACACACACACACACACACACACACACTCACACGCAACGAGGATGATGAGGATCACATCCCCACCACTTTCTGAAAGTGTTGCCTGTCCAAATACTTTTGGACAAACGACCAGGCACAGTTCTTTGAGCCTGTTTTTGCTGCCGTATGGAACCATTTATCTAGAACCATCTAATGAGAGCCTCACATTAGGGTTCTTCAAAGGTTCTTTAGTAAAGCTAATGATTCCCCATCAAGAAATCTGATGCACTATATGTCCAAATGTTTGTGGACACCCCTTTCTAGTGAATGCAGGCGTAGAGACGTACTACCAATAGAATAGGACTCTCTGGAGCAGATCGACATGACATGAACCTACTGGCACTGGCACCTGATGGCTGAATGCCATCAAATCCTCACAGCAATCTTCTAGGACTGTCAAAATCTAGTAGAAAGCCTTCCTCCCTGGACAATAGAGCCAGTTACTCCAATACCCTCGGTTTCGGAAGAAACAGTGAACAAGCAGGCGTCCCAATACTTTTGTCCTTATCTTGCCCCCCCCCATATGAGAATACATGCCATTCCGTGTTTTTTGCAGGAGGAAGGACACGATGATGATGAGGCAGACTCTGGATAACCTCAAACTGGACCTGAGCGGGGACGAGGAGGATGAGCCCAATCCGGCGGAGAGCAGCTCGGCCCAGAACTGAGATCAGCCCGGACTGTTCGGCCTAGGACTAGTGAATGTACGACAGCCAGGTTCCGCCCACCAAGACTCACGACTGCAGCAAAATTGACGAAGACGGCGCCCCAGCGTACCGACGGCCTGGACTGGACCGAAGCTCGTCTCGACACCCGACGCCACGAGGACAGCACCTCTTCAGAGACCCGAATTGGCGTCTCCACACAACGTTTAAATTTAGGAAAGGGGATGTCTGTCTGATGGACCGTGGTCCGTGCATGTAGCAATCTTTTTTTTTTTTTCCATTTGGGAGGACAGACTGGGGTCGTTTGGGGATTATCCTTTGCTGAAGTGTTTAACGTCCAGATAAGCTTATCTACGGCTACTCCGTACTCCGGTGATGTATTTCTCGTCCGATTAGCCGCGTGCAGCCTTACGTTCTTCCGTTTTTCTCGGTCATATAAGTTAATTTCCTAGTTTTGCGCCTTTCCCGTTCCTTCCTGGAGGTGTGTTTGCTACGAGAACGATGTACATAGTCTTTTCCAAGCATCGTATTTACGTATTTAGCTCGTTTTAGCAGCTAGCATGCTGAGGGCGGAAGCTAAAGCGAGGTGGCTGAGAAGACTTTTATTTTATAAATGGACTTTGGGGTCTTTAAGCTATTTATTGTGCTAAATTTAGGATGGACGAATGGGAGAATGAATGGAGTGCAGTGTCAAAAAACAACCACCGGACAGCAGGATTAGCATTGCGCACAGGATCGCCAATGCTAGCTTCATTTCACAGTTAGCCACCTTAGCATTTCTCGGGACTTTTTGCAGGACTTCCATTTGCTGCGTTCCATTTACCTCGGGAAGTCGGATGCCGAGGCTCGGTAAACCAGCTAAACGAATGCTTTCCGATAATTGTACACTGTTTACGTTAGCTTGTCTTCGCCTTCGGCGTTTACCACAACAGGTAAACTCTGAAAGGACAGTCCTTTCCTCGTGATTTATGGTGAATCTAACCCGAAAATGTCCCACTTTTCGTGTCCCATGTTAGCATTGTTAGCATTGTCCTAGGTTGGCATTGTTTTGAATGTTGTTATTTGGGTTTTCCTTCCTGTACGAAACGAAGATAGCATGAATGTTATAATTAAAGCACTGGCTGTAATACTTAAATGAGATTAACAACAAAAAATGATGCTAACAAAAATAAATCAATAAAAAAAGTGTTAAATAAATTCATGAAGTAGTTACAGTAAGCGATTAGGCGGACACGGTAAAGGTCTTTATCTAAAAATGGACTTTACAGCAACAAGGTTAGCATTGTTAGCATTGTTAGCGATTCCAGTTCGGTATTTCGCGCATCCAAACTCCATGTAAACCCGTCCACAGGACTGATATAATGAGACGCAAACAGATAGCAGTGCTGCTAAACTGTGTAACACTACTGCCCTCACTACTGTTGATGTGCGATTCGGCCATCTTGGATTTTTCCCGACTTTCCAAGTAGGAGGTCCCACTTGTGGGGGGCGTTCCAGCTGTAAATTCCTACTTGGAACTCGGAAAAGTCCGACATCCCAGTTCAAATGAAACGCAGCCTTAAAGCTGAAGCTTCCCTGAGGTAAAAAGTTCCTCAGTTTTTAACGCAAGCATCCAAGAAAGAGTTCAAGCGTAAACCTGCTAATAATGCTAATAATGCATCAGCGCTAGTTAGCATTTAGCAGGTTTCTCACTGAAAGTGCTCATACTCGCATTACTGCTGAGAAATACACTAAAATACTGAACTACCGACGTTTAAGCAGCTAATGTGCTAAAAGCTATGCTAGTATGCCAACTTTTTATGCTAGTTTTTTTTTGCCTTTATTTTTGCCTCCGCAATATGGATTCACGTCTGACTTTATGTTTATGTCTATTTATGCTAGCTAAAGACTTCAGGGACAGTCCTTTACTGGTGTTTTATGGTGAATCTAAGCAAAACATGTCCCACTTTTTTGTGTCCCAGGTTAGCATTGTTAGCATTGTGCTCTATAAAACTCTATTTGAACCATTTATCCTAATAAAAACACATTTTCTATGTGAAATATTGGTGGATATTGGCAACAGAATCATCATATAGCGCTAAAAGAAGCTAAAGTGTGTGTGTGTGTGTGTGTGTGTGTGTGTGAGAGGAGCTCACTTCCAACAACTGGAAACTGGAAAATTATGAATAAATTAAAAATAAATAACAAGTGGACCAATAGAAATGCTCCAAAATGACTTGCAGTAAAATTTCATATATTTACTTCCATTTTTTTTTTTTTTTTTTTTTTTACTTTTACTTTTATGTTTTGGAGACAATATTTTGGAGCAAATATATACTACATGTCCAAATGTTTGTGGACACCCCATCTACCGACCACATTCAGCGATTGTAAGTTGCACCCATTGCTGCCACAGATGTGCAAATGCACACAAACACAGCTAGTCCCCGTAGAGAAGTACTGCCAATAGAATAGGACTAATAGGACCAAGCTGAACTTATTGGCTCCATGCCCAATGCTAGGTGTGAGCTAGCCTGCCCCAGCATTGAGTTCGCTGGACTGATGGAATGGTTAAAGCTTCATCCAGACAACGTCCTGACCTCACTGACGCTCTTGTTGCTGAATGCAATCAAATCCTCAGCAGAAAGCAGAAAGCCTTCTTCCGTGGCCAAAAAGCAGGATAAACACTTTTTTAATACCCTTGACTTCAGAAGAAACAGTGGATGAGCAGGTGTCCCAATACTTTCGTCCATATAGTGTATGTGTATGTGTGCGTCCCAGTGCACTAGGTGGCAGCGTTGGCAAAAAAAAGGACCTGACCAGACCTTACAATTACATGATATTTAGGAACATAGTACTTAATATCCTTAATATGTCTGTTTTTAAACAGTGAGTCATTTACGTAACGGGGTTGTAGCTTCAAAATGACTTTGTCATCATTAAACATTAAGGAAAAATTAATGACAGAAATTTTGTACCTCCAGTGAGTGAACTTCAGGAAAATCAGACAATGTTGTTGAGGAATATATTTGAAATAATATTAATGCGCTAGGAGTAGCTGGTGTCGCGTGGTATAAGCTTGGAGGGATCTTCTGGAACGTAGCCTTTACAGACTAGCTAAGGGTTTTTTCTAAACAGTAAACAGTTAAAAGCCCTTTTACAGGTCACCCCAGAAGAAGAGCATCTGCTAAATGCCTTAATTATGAATCATGATGTTTACTTCTTTAAGAAGCTCTGAAAAATACACCGCCGTCCCCGTCTTTGCTAATTGTTTGCGCTCTAAAGCCGGGCCTACTTTGAAAAACGCAAAAAAAAAAAGTCTAAACAATCATTTTCACTTTAGGAAAAACAACTGAACCATGATCTGAGGGTTTAAGGGGTTAATTCAGTGGTGCTGAAACAGCTGCAATGTCTTTTAACTTGCCAAAATCAATGCCTCTTAACATCCTGCTAGTGATCATGATGGGCTACAGCTTAGAGCTGGGCAATATGGCAATATTTTATTGTGATCAATTTTGTTATCGTGGTCATTACATTACAAAGAGTGTATTCAGTCAGCATATTTTAAGTAAAAATCACGGTACTGTGTAATTTACAACCCGAAGCGACTCAAACCCCGAACCCCGAACCCTGGTTTTTGTCGTAGACCGTCAAAGTTACTCCATTAAGGCAGTACGGTTAGTGTTCTCTATAAATGGTCTTGAATTTGAGGACTAAACATGGAATCATCTGCATTCGGAACAATTCTCCACAAGGGGGAGCTGTCATCACTTGAGTCCGGTGTTTTGGCAGATTGGGCGGTTTCCCAGCAAATTGGATTTTTGGGTTGGTCCATTATCCAGTGTGGGAAATGCAGTAAAGTGGTCAATTGACAAATTTTATGGGCAATTTTTCAGGGAAAAGTTTGGGGAATTGCTAAACATACTCGTATAGATTCTTAAACCCTTAAACCCGTAAACTCCACATAAATTACTTTGCTTACATTACTTACATTAATTGCTCTGTAATTATAATTGGCACCTTTTTCATAGGCCCTAAAATAGAACCCTGCAGAACACCACAAAAAGATCTGCATATTTTAAGTAAAAATCACGGTACTCCGTATGGGAGAGTATTTGGTTGCAGTTTTTAAAAATAAATTACACGGTTGGTGCGTTTTGTCTGGCATTTTGTGTGATACAATATTATGATAAATATCGTACATCGTAAAAAAATGTCTTTAAATGTCTTTGATGTCGTAAAATTTGTCCATATTTGTCCAGTGAAGCACTTTTTTTTACAGGTCACCCCGGAAAAAGAGCATCTGCTAAATGACTTAAGTGTGAATCACAATGTTTACTTCTTTAAGAAGTTCTGGAAAATACATCGCCATCTCCGTCTTTGCTAATTGTTTGCACGCTAAAGTCGGGTCTACATTGAAAAACATGCCATTTTTAATCCGTTAATATACCCATGACTGTCAATCAGCAGCAATTCTTGACCCCAGGTCCATTCTTTGAGTCCCCCACATATTAAAAACACAGTCCACAAGCTAATTCCACGTTAGCTTATGCCCGACCAAGGAAAAATGGAGCCGCAGCCATTGCAGTACTCAATAACAATGTTTTTCTTTATTCATAAGGAACATACAGAACACTCATAACTTAATAATAATGTTCTCAAAGAAAAGTGAGTCGATGTTAACCCGGTATACTGTTACACATCCTACTCATACCTATATTATTAATTTTCTTTTTTTTCTTTTTTTTTTTTTATCTTTTGTTAAATATACTTCTAATGCAATAAAATATCTAAGAGTTCACAACCAGTACAAAGGATCGGACAGAGTCATTGGTCAGTAGAGCTATACAGGCACGACGAGAGATTCATTCAATGTAAACGTTCGAGAGGGGGACTGGAGTTGTGAGAGATGTAAACTATTAGGGAGCATTAGGGAGTTGTCCTCATTTGTTTTGGGGGGAAAGGGGCTGGCGTGGAGGGTTGGTCTGTCCTGCGCTGTACTTAAAGGGTCTAATCTCATTACACCAGCAGCGTTTGGTCCGAGGATTGTCATGTCGGGAGGATGAAAAACAAAAAACAAACAAACAAACAAAAAAGGGGGCGGGGACAATAAGTCCTCAAGTTGCGCAAAACAACCCGAAGCGACTCAGAAACCCCGAACTCTGGTTTTTGCCGTAGACCGTCAAAGTTACTCCATTAAGGCAGTACAATTAGTGTTTTCTATAAATGGTCTTGAATTTGAGGGCTAAACATGGAAACGTGTGCAGTCTGAACAATTCTCCACAAGGGGGAGCTGTCATCACTTAAGTCCGGTGTTTTGGCAGACTGGGCGGTTTCCCAGCAAATTGGGTTTTTGGGTTGGACTCAGCTGGTCCATTATCCAGGGTGGGAAATGCAGTACGGTGGGCGGAAGCTCACAGCTATAGTGGGCTTGGCTTTTACTGGTTACTGTCATTTTCTTTCGTTGAGAAATTTTATGGGCAATTTTTCGAGGAAAAGTTTGGGGAGTTGATAAACATACTCGCATAGATTCTTAAACCCGTAAACTCAACATAACTTACTTTGCCTACATTACTTACATTAATTGCTCTGTAATTATAATTGCCATCACTTTCATAGGCCCTAAAATAGAACCCTGCAGAACGCCACAAAAAAATCTGGTTGAAAAAATGGCTAAACAATCATTTTCACTTTAGGAATTGTTTAGAAAAACAATTGAACCGTGATCTGAGGGTTTAAGGGGTTACTTCAGTGGTGCTGAAACAGCTGCAATGTCTTTTAACTTGCCAAAATCAATGCCTCTTAACATCCTGCTAGTAATCATGATGGGCTACAGCTTAGAGCTGGGCAATATGATAATATTTTATCGTATCGTGATTAAATTTCATTATAAGTAAAAATCACGATACTCACTAAAAATGTCTTTAAATGTCGTGATATAAAATTTGTCCATATCGCCCAGCTCTACTACAGTTGGTACCCCTCATTTTAGGTGCCCACATTAAAAATAATTCCTCATTGGATTGACTAACACTCAAGCTAGAACGTCCGAGGAGCTCAGTGCAGATCTGAGAAGGGTGGTCTTAGATTTTCCACAAGTCAGGAGCATCTCTTGGAGACATTTCTGAACAACTGCAGATTCCAAGATCAGCTCAAACAACTGTGCAGAAGTACGTAAGTCACTGGGAGGTGTAGCCACTTCTGGAAGTGCCAAAGTTCTTGCCATTTGGGAAGAAAACCCAAATGGTCATCCTCAACTGAGAGGAAACTGGTTCGAATAATCAGGAACAACCCAAGAACTTCACAAAACAGGCCTACCATTACCTGGAGAAAGCTGGAACAGTGGTTTCACCGTCTACAGTCTACAGTCTACACCCAAACAAGAAGGCCCTGCTCCAAAATCAGCACTTTCAATCTCGAGTAAAGTTTGTGGCTGAACCACATGGACAAAGAAAGATTGAGTTCGGGAGGAAAGATTGAGTTGATTGAACACACTGACCAGAGGTACATTCGGCGGAGTAAAGGAGTAAACACACTGTACTGTCAAGCATGGTGGTGGTAGTATCATGCTCTGAGGCTGTTTTGCTGCAAGTGGAACTGACACTTTGGACAAAGTGGATGGAATTATGAAGAAGCAGGACTTCCTCAGTTGAGTTCCTCAGGATGACCTCAAGCCATCATAGTGTATCCATGGTATATCCAGTGTGGACTGTGCTTAAAAGTCTGTGCCAGGAAACCAACTAATTAAACTGAACCCTACTAGCAGTCAAATATCCAACCAGAAATCTGCCCAGAACGTCTGGCTGATGGCTACAAAAACATCTGGTTAAGGTTGGCAACTTGCTAAAAGGACATTAGGCATGGTAGATGTATGTTTTTTGACCCTGTATTAATTTCAGTATATATATATATTAAAACTTGTGCATCAAATTCTTGTTTTTCCTCGTAAAGATGAATGTTATAAAGCCCAGTGTTACCATGAGATTTTGAGATTTGAGATTGTTTGGTTTTATTGTATTCTTGCCAAAAGTCAAACATGTCTGTTCGACAGCAAATCTCAAAAAAGGATGGTGTATCGTTCAGTATTGAAACATTCGGACTGTTCTCATTAACAACTTTTATGTTGAAAACTGTACGAGGAATCTGGCAACCCTGCTTCCGTCCCCGGACGAAAAACGAAGGAAAACACCAGCAGGATCCCACAAATGTTAGCCTGTCTGTAGGTACATGTTGCACGTGTATGAAGTCAGCTAGCTAAATGTTAGTTGTTAGGTTAGGAAGCGAAAGGCTTTGTTTAACTGCGGCTGGGCTGAACAGCTCCACATGCCCAACAGCCAGCTGACAGGCTAACGTGCTAGCTAGCTAACAAGCTCCTGCGCTAATATTCAGAGTCTTTTAGAGGGTTTTATCTTGGTGGTATGTTAAAAGCTTTAAGTGCTTCAATTTGTCTGTGTTTAGTGAAAACCCTGTGTGGGTAGCACATGTCGCCATCGCTAGCATAGCGCTAATGTAACTAGCAAACATTCCCAATTCTTAACGTTACCAGTGGTTGGTGCTCAGGCTATCGACAAAGTTTAGCTGTAAACACTGCTGTAATGACGACACGCCAGGCCGTGAGTGGTTCAGGACATGACTAGCTTGCTAGTTGCTAGATTACTCCCTTATTAATATAGCTAATTGTTACGGACAGCCGTGGGGGGCGGCCATCTTTGTTTACTTTGTGTTACGACTACCATTTAACTGTATCCACCACCTTCCATAGAAAAGGTCCTACCCAGAGAAATGGCTCGGTTATGTAGCTCCGATGACCTCTGGTGCTCGTGAGGCTCTTAGCTAGCTAGGTTAGCTAACGTCTTACCTGATAGCCTCACAAGCACCTGATGCGTCCAGAGCTTCACTAGAGCTTAATTTCTGAGCTTTCCCTTCAAAAAATGGTAAGATCAGGCATACAAACATTTGGGTGGATGTATTCCTGGTCATTTTTGGATGTGGTAGCTACCCCACACTTTTTTTTACCTCACGATATTTTTGTGTTGTGTTGGGAAGGTAGCGCTAGCTAGCTCTGCTGTAAGTAGCTCTAACTAACATGAAAAAAATTGCCTGTGGGAATGTTGGGTTAGCACTGCTAGCTGCTTTGTGCCCAGTGTCCAGACTGCGTTCGCTCTGAATACGATGTACGATACGACCGTAATCCATTTGAGACGAAATGACCGGAAAGGCGGATCTCTTGGTAGTGTAAGTGGCGGAAAATGGAGAGGTACATCCTTCTCTTTTTCCCCCCCAAAAAAGGAATTTTACCTTCAAACCCTCGGAAAGCTGAATCACGCTAATTGGGTTAAGCCTGGATTACAACTAATGAACTCTATTACAACCCGAGAGCAATGCCCAGGAGGCTTACGCTGCTCTTCTGGAAAAAAAGCACACTTCGGAGAACGGGCGAAAAAAAGTGTACGAGCAATATCTGTGCAAGTAGGCCACTCTGGCACTCATGTACTCCCCCAAGGCCCCAAGACCATGGTCCACAAGACCGTCTAGGAGTCCCTGAGAACCACTTATCCACACGGCAGGGCTTTTAAACCACTGATATATTGGGGAGCGATGGTGGCACGGACGTTTACTTAACTATTTAACGGATTTCTAGGTGTATTTTACTGCTTTTGAGACCTTTCTATCCGCTGAAATCGTTATTCCACTGGCTTGTTCTTCAACCACTGCTTCAGAAATACGATCTGCGCGAGCAAAATGACCCTAAATCACCCTAGCCTAGCCTTATTGGCCGTATGCTGCACTTCTGGAAACAGGTAGTGCCTGGACGTTTCGCTAAAAAGCTACATATCACCTTCGCGGACCGTTAAGGCCATAATCCATGAGGAAAAAAAGTGGAATTTCAATGACTTTATCGTGTATTTATTTCATATGCTAATAAGGATAAGCAATGCTTATTAAAAACCATTCCAAAGAGCATGTCGGTCAAGTTGGTCAAGCAGCTGTAACTGAGCCCAAATAGGATGAAATGGGACAAAAATAGGTCATCTACTACCAGCGAGGAGACACAGCCCTGTCCTAGTTGGCACATTTGATGTTGTCGGGGTGTCCCGTGCCTTATTTGCGCCCGAAAAGGGGTTATCATGGGTATATATATATATGTGCCCTTAGTGCGGACATTTCTAAACAGGCCACATTAAGGGTGCGAAGGGGCCCCTCACGAGCACCCTAAAAATCAGAAATGGGACAAGCCAATGTCCAGAAGTGAGACAACGAGGAAATGGCAGGTAGAAATATGCTATTTTGTCGCTGTAGCCATGAATGCTTGGTAAAAAGAAGCAGAAGACAGCTGCTAGCGCCTCTACATGTCCTTGGTGCTATCCTACCTAGCTAAGGCGTCCTGTGCGCACCACAAAAAAAAACTCCCAAAAAAATCGTATGCAGCTAACAGTGTTGACAGGAACGTCCCATTACAAGCACTTGAAAACACAACAGCACCTCGCACCCCCAGCAACCCTTAGCCCAAATGTAGTCGGTCGGCTAAGGCATGTTTAGCGTCTGAGGTTAGCTTCTTTGGTTTTACACTGGAGCTACGAGGCTAATGTCGCTAGCTAATAACGAGTGGAGTGGAAGTTAGCAAGCATTAGCCAACTAGCATGGCGCTAGTTATGCGCCTCGATCAACAAAGCATGTGGAAGATGTTCGGTAATTTCTAACAGTCTTGCTTACGTGAATTCTGTAGCATTTTTAACTTAGAATGGCGGCTTTGAAACCAGGCTGATGCTCTACTGGCTGTAATATGGTGAATAGCGTCTATATCGTTGCTACTCCAGGCTTAGCACGCTGCTAACTGAGTCAAATTTCGGTAAAATCCTGTAATATTAGCATGCGGACCACCTCAGTAATCTGTTCAGTATCTCTCAGCTTGTCCAGAAAGACATGTCCTTCAGAGGTGGCTCAAGGTGTGAATTACAGCTGTAAGCTATGCTAACATCCTTAGCTCCATGTTTACAGATAACAGGGGGTCACACAGTGTCAGAAAGCACTTAATCAAATCTTAGGTGGACATTACCGAACACCTTCACGAGGTTTGAGGGGAGTGTTTGAGGATTTACGCAAGCAGTTAGCATCACGCTAATCCCATTACTTGTTAGCAACGTTAGCCTCGTAGCTCCGGTATGAAAGTAAAGAAGTTTACCTCAGACACCAAGCATGCGTTGGCTGACTGAGTACATTTGTGGGGTAGAAAGGGAACCGGGTCGTTTGATGAATTTGATGGATGAGCACAGTAAGGCCTTGATCATGATCTCATGAGTGGAAAATTAAGTATGTGGACAGCGCTGATAGCTAAACACTGGACGGCTCGCAACACTCGCAAGTTTGGCCGCAGGGACATGCAGACTGAATTTACGAACGACGTTCGTCAAAGGCAAACTCTGTCAAACCGGAGTTTTTTGGCACACGAACAGCCTAGCAGTTAGCCCAGTAGCCTATGCACTTTTTGACAATTCCAAAAGTGTCCTGAAGTGATCGGATGATATCCTGCAGCTCTTTTGTAAATTGTACAGCGAAATCTATGTAAAGTTATTATGAATATTTGATTTATGACTATTGTAAGACTATCGTTCTTTTAGAAACCACTCGGAAGCTGAACCTCATTGTTTATTTGTAATGCTAGTACTGTTAGCACTTTAGATGCTAAAAATAACATTAGCAAAAACACATCATCACCAATTACTGTTGGACTGTTTAGCTAACTGGGTTTTCAGAACGATATTTTACATAGCCTACAACTTTACAGTCCCAGGAATGTTGCAATTCTTGAGTTAGCATGCTAATACTGCCCATTTCTGCTAAGAGCCCAAGAAAATGTTATACGTTCTGGCCCTAGGACTAAGATTAGCACTAGAAAGCAATTGCAATGGGAAACCCCCCCGTTAACCCAGGGAGACCAGATGAAATCCAGTGACCAGAGTACTAATCCTGAGGCTGAAACTGAAGACGAAGGAGTTCAGATGAAGCAAACCGAGCTAAACGGGACATTCCGAAAAAAAAAATAGCATACAATAAAATGAATGATATTAAAAAAAGGGTTTCAGTGTAACTCTAGGCACAAGTAATGAAGACAAAGGACCGAAAACATTCATTCCTTAAAGGTAGACTGTGTGTAATCCATACATTTAGGATATCTTTGCCATAGTTGATACATACTCGGTCATAATTTCTCAAAAATTATCAAGGCTGTTTACATAAGACAAGGGGAATCAACGTTTTCAGAAACGCTCCGAAATGCATTGGAGACGTTTTTTTTCTTTTTTTTTTAAGAAACGTAACGACCACACGTCTTAAATTCGATGAGCCAAGACAGACAAGGCTGGAACCAAAGCCGCCCAGAGCCTTGTTTTTCACAACCACATCAGACCACATTCGGCGCTGAGCTGTAATTCCACGTTTGTCCACCAGTGGGGTTGGGGGAGGGGGTGCAACAAAGCATGGCCTTGCGTATTTTTTTTTTTAACAAGCGCATTTCTTCTCGGTAGCAGGGGCAGCGGTCAGCTTGCTGGTTCCTTCAGTGTTTTGGGCCTCGGCTGTGGGCTTTTCGACGCACTGCTCCATCCTCTTCATCACCAGATCCAACAAAGTGACCACCGCCTTGTCCACCTGTGCGCCCGTGGCAGCGCTCGTCTCGAAGTATGGGATGCTGGAGGGGAGAAGAGGTAGGACAAAAAATAATTGATGTAAACTGAGTTGGAAACTTGATCAGCTTGATCAGTTCTACAGGGATGGACAGAACATAGCCTACGTTAGCTTAGTGAAATTAGCACTCATTAGGTGCTAGCACTGGAGGCTAAGACAAATCAGTAGCACAAAGATTTACAAGCGAACAAGCTAACTGGTGCAATGCTGGAGGCTGATGAGAACTCTTTCTTTTTACATGAAGTGTTTTCCCCTCAGTGTGTGATGTGCCAACATCCATTTGTTTGTCAGAAATATATACTTTCACTATTTCTGGGCATCAGATGGCGTAGTTAGAATAAATGTTTTTAGTTACACCCTAAAAAACGAACTTGTTCTTGACAACGCATGTCACAGTTTATCATAAATTGAAAACATGAAATACTAAATTGCTAGCATGTATATTTAGCATCAGGGTAAATTAGTTTTTTTGCCTCAATAATAATTAGTTCAAAGCCTTCCAGACCTTCAAAACCAGTCTAATGATTTCTCAGAACTTATAAATATGTCTGTTATTTTTGGTTAATTATTATTTAATAAAAAAACTTTTAACTGAGGTGGTTGCTGTAAAACTGCTACTGACAAAACTGCTAACAACTGTCCCAAGCTTCAGATACAACAAATAGAACATCTTTTACAAGCTTTAGATATCCATGTTTAGTGTTAATAGAATAAAAATGGTCATGTGCATCAGTGTTAGCGTTAGCACTGCACTAGAATTCCTGAAGGATTGATAGCATAAATTAGCATTACTTCTCCAAAGAGGAGCTTCATACTGGATACTAATGTTATTAGAGCTTCATACTGGATATTAATGTTATTAGAGCTTCATACTGGATACTAATGTTATTAGAGCTTCATACTGGATATTAATGTTATTAGAACTTCATACTGGATATTAATGTTATTAGAACTTCATACTGGATATTAATGCTATTAGAGCTTCATACTGGATATTAATGTTATTAGAACTTCATACTGGATATTAATGTTATTAGAGCTTCATACTGGATATTGTTATTAGAACTTCATACTGGATATTAATGTTATTAGAACTTCATACTGGATATTAATGCTATTAGAGCTTCATACTGGATATTAATGTTATTAGAACTTCATACTGGATATTAATGTTATTAGAGCTTCATACTGGATATTAATGTTATTAGAGCTTCATACTGGATATTGTTATTAGAACTTCATACTGGATACTAATGTTATTAGAGCTTCATTCTGGATATTAATGTTATCAGAGCTTCATACTGGATATTAATGTTATTAGAGCTTCATACTGAATTTTAATGTTATTAGAGCTTCATACTGGATATTAATGCTATTAGAACTTCATACTGGATATTAATGTTATTAGAACTTCATACTGGAAATTAATGTTATTAGAACTTCATACTGGATATTAATGTTATTAGAACTTCATACTGGATATTAATGCTATTAGAACTTTACACTGGATATTAATGCTATTAAGGCTTCATACTGGATATTAATGCTATTAGAACTTTACACTGGATATTAATGCTATTAAGGCTTCATACTGGATATTAATGTTATTAGAACTTCATACTGGAAATTAATGTTATTAGAACTTCATACTGGATATTAATGTTATTAGAACTTCATATTGGATATTAATGCTATTAGAGCTTCATATTGGATATTAATGCTATTAGAGCTTCATACTGGATACTAACATTATTTGAGCCAAATCTCTGCACACATCTAAAAGTTAGCAGCACTAAGGACACAAAGTGGACTGCTTGTACCTTCTGTTCCAGCTGGAAGTGCTTCCTTACTGACTGATTTGCTGCGCTGCTATTAAGCAGGTCTGTTATTATACTCATTAAACAGCAGGGTAATTACAGGGTATGTATATCGTGTTAAATTACAGTGGCCTCACTGAGAAACAGTGTTTCAGGCTATTACAGAGGAGGGCTCGATCAGTGGAACAGGTTGAGAACAGGTTCAGCACCACATGTTCTTTAGAGCTTCATTCAGGAGTTAATACAATTGCCAGGACACATTTGCCAGAGTGACAACAGCTTTTCAAACAAAAATCTATGAATTCCACAGTAATCGGTGTGTGGTCTAATGTGTGTGTGTGTGTGTGTGTGTTAAGAGTTACCCTACATTTACTTTACTGTACCCAATGGGAAAATCCAGCTATGATGGTAAAGGCCCATATTAATATATTAATATATGGTATATATTAAGAAATATACATATCCCAGTTTGGAAAGCCGGGGTCAAAGCACAGGGTCAGCCATGCTACAGCACCCCTGGGGTAGACAAGGTTAAGGTCCTTGGTCAAGGGCCTACATTTTGCCACACAGCTGACATTTCTGCCCCCATACTTTCTGTTTTCTGAAATCGGCCACAGATAACAAAGCAGGAATTCAAGCTCGGAGAGCCAACTATTCACTATATGTCCAAATATTTGTGGCCACCCCTACTAATGAACGCGTGCAGATGCTTTAGGTTGCACCCATCACTGACACAGATGGGCTAATGCACACATATACAGCTTGCCTAGTCCCTGTGGAGAATATAGCCAATAGAATAGGACATGAACCTATTGGCACAGGTGTATAACGCCCCCCAGCATTGAGCTGTGGAGCAGTGGAATGATGGTGGTGCTCCATCTAATACTTTAGGGGTGAGTTGGGGATGATGAGGTGGCGTGGTGATCATCCAATGTTGACCTGATCTCACTGACGCCAACTTGTCGCTGAATGCAATCAAATCCTCACAGCAACGCTCATCCACAATCTAGTAGAAAGCCTTCCTCCCTGGACAGTAGAGACAGTTACTCCAACAAAAGCAGGATCAGCTCTTTTTAATACCTACCCGTATTTGTCTGCCAGCTCTTTGGCCTGCTTCTCCTGGACTTCCCTCTGGTCAGCCAGGTCAGCTTTGTTGCCGACGAGGACGATGTCTGGGTTTTCGCAGTAGGCGTTAGCCTGTAGCTGACCTGCACACACAGGAATATCCCGTTTATCCGAAATTCATCCTGGATCTAGATGTTTTATTTTTAATATTTAATCATTTTTTTTAATTAATTAAGTCCTGACATTAATTTAATGGGTGATCATTTCATGAGAACCTCATTCCGAATAAAATTAGAATTCTGGGATACTGACTCATCCAGTTGCGGACGTTGAGAAAGCTCTGCTGGCTGGTCAGGTCGAACATCAGCAGGAAGCCCATGGCGTCCCTGAAGAAGGCCGTCGTCAGGCTTCGGAACCTACGATGAAGATGAAGACGCAGAACGGTGTGAAGCCGTTCATTGGTCGCCATGACTACCATGCAGATATATAGCCTTTTTAGCTACTATGTAAAGCCACCAGTGATCCCACCATCACCTTGTGCCTTCTGAGTTTCATGTGGAGTGACAGTAGTTGGCAAAACGGTGGCAAATCAGACAAAATGTAAGTTTACTGTAGGAACTACTTTTCCACACAACGCCCCCAATGTATCCCTCCACCAGTTTAATGATATGCGATTTTACAAACATGTTTTAGACCCAAACTCTTCTCAGAATTCTGTTGAAACGGTGTGTCAGGTATCACACAGTGTATTCCTCAACATGTGGCGTCATTAAGCTCTGTGAGGGAGCTTTTAAAAAGGTTCAGACGCCTGGTTCCATTGACCACCATTGTGAACTGATTCTGACTGATTGTTTCCCCGTAACAGAGCATTTAATAACCAAAAAAATCCACAGAATTTGCTTGTTTACATCTTAAACATGGATTTATACACTTGTCAATAATAAAAAAAAATAGTGGACTTGCCCTTTAACTTGCACTAGACAGTCCTAACTCCTGTATACTTAGCACTGTGGAGATAGGAGGCTCTTTTACATTAGGGCTGATATGCAAAGGTTCTCTGGGTAATTCCTGGCCGACCATACGCTACCAGGCACTGGTCATATTAAAATAATAACGGAGGAAAGGAATGGTCTGTGAACCTGGAGGATACATATGCAGATGTTCTCTCGAACCCTTTCACACTGAGGGCTTAAAATAGCCGTGCTGTGCAATGACGCTGTGACTCATACATTCAGAAAAGTTCATCAAATGTTCTTTAAACAAAAAGATATTAATGTTATCAGAACTTCATACTGGATATTAATGTTATTAGAGCTTTATGCTGGATATTAATGTTATTAGAGCTTCATACTGGATATTAATGTTATCAGAACTTCATACTGGATATTAATGTTATTAGAGCTTCATACTGGATATTAATGTTATTAGAGCTTCATACTGGATATTAATGTTATCAGAACTTCATACTGGATATTAATGTTATTAGAGCTTCATACTGGATATTAATGTTATCAGAACTTCATACTGGATATTAATGTTATTAGAGCTTCATACTGGATATTAATGTTATTAGAACTTCATACTGGATATTAATGTTATCAGAACTTCATACTGGATATTAATGTTATTAGAGCTTCATGCTGGATATTAATGTTATTAGAGCTTCATACTGGATATTAATGTTATCAGAACTTCATACTGGATATTAATGTTATCAGAACTTCATACTGGATATTAATGTTATTAGAGCTTCATACTGGATATTAATGTTATCAAAACTTCATACTGGATATTAATGTTATTAGAGCTTCATACTGGATATTAATGTTATCAGAACTTCATACTGGATATTAATGTTATTAGAGCTTCATACTGGATATTAATGTTATTAAAGCTTCATACTGGATATTAATGTTATTAGAGCTTCATACTGGATATTAATGTTATCAGAACTTCATACTGGATATTAATGTTATTAGAGCTTCATTCTGGAAATTAATGTTATTAGAGCTTCATACTGGATATTAATGTTATTAGAACTTCATACTGGAAATTAATGTTATTAGAGCTTCATACTGGATATTAATGTTATTAGAACTTCATACTGGATATTAATGCTATTAGAGCTTCATACTGGATATTAATGTTATTAGAACTTCATACTGGAAATTAATGTTATTAGAGCTTCATACTGGATATTAATGTTATTAGAACTTCATACTGGATATTAATGCTATTAGAGCTTCATAGAGCATATTATTGCTATTAGAGCTTCATAGTGGATATTAATGCTGTTGGAACATAATTCTAATATTAATGTTATTAAGACTTTATACTGGATATTAGTGTTATTAGAACATAATTTTAATATTATAGTTATTATTACTCCAATCTGGATTTGATTATATCTTATTATACCTTACTCCCGGATGCTATTTTATACTAATTTAATTCTGGATATAATTTTCTTTTAAATAACTTCATTCCATGTATTCATTATACACTTTATTTCTTTGTTATTGTGCAATAAATTAATTCTGGATATTAACTGCATTATACAGTATTCCTGGATATTTGTTTGAATGTTTTTTAAAATACATTTTGGATTTAATATTTTTTAATAATTCTTTAATAATTTCATTCCAGACATAAATGTTATTATATCTTAATCCTTTTTTAGTTTTATTAATAATTAATAAAAATGAGCTTAATTAAAATTTCCTTTCTGTATATTAATTTTATTCGAAATTTTGTCTAAATAGAAAAATGATACCTTCAGACTAGCTGCCCACCCTCCAGATACTGCTACCCACCTTGGACCACTAATTACTGACCGCACTGTAGTTTACATGGACTCTAACTGCTGCTATTATTATTATTATTATTATAATCATTATTTCTTTCATAGTTAACCATCATTATTACTTTAATTATTCTTACCATCACTACAATGACTATATCAGTACACCTGAACGTAGTGATACATTAAAAATGTATAACTGGTTCAGACCAGAGGAGGATGGATCCCCCTCGTGAGTCTTTCTTCCTCCACCTTTGAGTTTTATGCTTTATGTAAAAAAGCGCTGAACAAACGCAATGATGTGATTTGATTTAGATTCTTCCAGCCTAAACAGCTTCAGCTCTTCTCCCAGGTTCAGCCGAGGCTCGCTGCTCAGATCCTCAAACTGTAATTTCTCAAACCTTTCACACTGAGGGCTGAAAATAGCCGGCCTGCGCAGCGACGTCATGACTCATACGTTCAGAAACAGTTTTGGCATTTCTGTGCAAATCCGGCTCGTCACACGATCATATGATCTCTCTGCCTTTCGGTTATCCAGCCATCTGTCTAGAAAGGTGGGAAGAATTAAAAAAAAAAACCACCCAGCTCCGACTCCGCTGCTGACGTCTGTAGCACTCTCGCTCAGTCAGTCGAGGTGAGCCGGATGAGCAGGGTTGAAGATGAGTATCTCCGGGTCGTCTTTGTGTGCCTGAACCTCTTTCGGATACTGTGAGGTGGATTGTGTAATGTTGGAACATGGCTGGTTGAATGTGGTGATGTACCTTTCCTGTCCAGCTGTGTCCCACAGCTGCAGGTGAACCTTGAACGCCTTCCCCGTGGTCCCATTGGGGCTGCTAGTGCTGTACACCTGGAAAACACACACACACACACACACACACACACACACACACACACACACAGTCAAGTTTTTTGACATTGTTGGACCAAAATCATACATTTCCAAATTTGTAACTTGTGCCTTTTTAACAATTTACTAGGCCTGTCATATAATTTGTTGTTATTATTTTTTAATATAATTAAGTAATGAATTAAAATTGCATTATTGTTGGTAGTTGATCATGATTAATCACATTTAATAATAAAGAAAGATGTTTTCATTTGAGAAGCAGTGCTTTTTTATTGGGAAATATATCTGTGATTAATCGCATTATTCTGTACAGTTAGTTGCAATTAATCGCAGTTGTTATTAACCTAAAATTTCCATTTTTAAAGCAGTCCAATTTTGATACCAATGTTAATATAATCTGTGATTTTTTCCCCTATAGTTTATTGTGATTGATTAAATGTGTCGTATTTGCTCATATTTGACAAAAGAAATTTCAAAAGTTTAAATTTTAAAAGCAAAGCAGTGCATTTTGTTGTACCTTTATGAAATGATGCTACAATTAATCACATTATTCTGTGCAGCTGATCACATTATTCTCTAAAGCTTATCACGTTAATTGCACTTATCTTAAATAGTGAAATCTGACTAATCCATTTTAAAAGCAAAGCTGTGCATTTTGTTGCACTTATATGAAACTATCCTGCGATTAATCGCATTATTCTATGCAACCAATTCCTCACATTTGCCTAATTTGGAATGGAATGGAATGATCTTTCCATTATATAACCATGTTAAATCAGTCTGTGATTAATCATGTTATTCTGTGTAGTCAATTGCGATTAATCGCAATTGCAATCGGCTAAAATTGCACAATATTTTAATTCAATATCAATATTTCAAATAAAGATATCTCAAAGGAAAGCAGTGCATTCTTATATATATGATAAACAAATCTGCGATTAATCGCGTTATTCTGCGATTAATCGCATTATTCGGTGTAGTTAATCCTGTTTAACCACAATTTATAATAGGCATCTGCCGCTAAAGATGTTCCCACTTTAAAAGCAGTGGATTTTGTTCGACCTATGTGAAATTAATCTTTGATTTAATCGCATTATTATCTGTAATCGCGATTAATCATCTGCAATTAATCTTATTCGCTTTTATTTGACTCTGAGTTGCATTTGAAAGCAGTGCTCTCTGTTACAGCGGTATGATTATACGCAGTCCCCTTAATAGGAATGTATTCAATACTTTCAGCAGTTTCCTAACATTATGCTCATAAGCTGAACATGAAAATCGTGACATGAGATCAATTTTTTATTTTTTTTTATAGGATGATTGTCATTTACATATAACGGCTTCAAATGTACAGTGACACATTATACAGAATTGTAGAGGATGTAAGGGATAAAGCAAGGTTGGAAAGTTAGATATTAAAATAGAGTATGAAATGTCCAAAATGATCGGAAATAATTCCGAACTCACGCAAAATCAACGTTACTGATGTGTTCTGATTATGCTTATAGTAGTTCTTTGGTATGTTAGTAGAACTGCTGACCTTATCTACGCTATGCTCCACTAACACTGCTGTTATCTAACCTTAATTATGTCATATTATACAGCTTATCAGCATCACACCCAAGCGTTATCTACTCCTTTCATTCACGCAGTGCCTCCCACACCCAACCATTCACCATGAGGCCCAGTGAGCAAATAGCACACTGTTACTATGAATATAAGCTACAGGTAAAGAGGCATAGCCTACATAATATATTATAATATATATTATATATATTATAATTATAATTAACTTCAGCATGACCATTTTCCCCAGTGTTCCATGCTACTGTACCTTCAGTTAAGACTGATGTATATGTAAATGAGCTCTATTCTGATTTGCTGCCCTGTATTATGTGTCATTCTAAGCAGTACGAACCTAAACACCCTTTATAACTTCAGTGTGAGTGGGAGGGGCTAAAGCTGTGTCCTTTGACAGGAGCGCCGTTTTTACACGATGCTGTGATGCAAACAGGAATTACGCTGTAGAAACACTCTTTAGAACTTCGGGGTGAGTGGGCGGGGCTAAACTGCTGTAGCAGGAATATACAGTGGCTGTGTCCCAATTCAGAGGCTGCCTCATTCATAGCCTGCATTTGAAGTCGTACCAGGATGTCCCATTTCGAAGGCTCCTTCGCATACGAGTGCTTCTTTTCCATGACAACGGTGATCCATCCAGGGGTGGATCCTTCCCCAGACAACATATCCCAAGATTCATTGTGTGCCGGTGAGCCATCAAGGTTGCTAGGTGACGAGAGTGCCGTTTGTATGCCGCGGTAATGACAGGAAGAGGCTGTGTTGCAAACAGGAAATCCGCTGTAGAAACACTCTTTAGAACTTCAGGGTGAGTGGGCGGGGCTAAACTGCTGTAGGAGGAATATACAGTGACTGTGTCCCATCCCAATTCAAGGGTTGCATCCTTTGGAGCCTGGATTCGAATATCCACTGTTTCGCAGCGGTGCGACTCCTAGACTCCCTATTTCTTCGATTCCATGACAGCGAAGGATCCAGTGGGTGGGTCCTGGGTGAATGGGCGGGGCTAAACTGCTGTAGCATGAATATACAGTAGCTGTGTTGGAGGGCTTCTTGGAAGGCACCAGACAGCAAATCCCAAGGTTCGGTGCGTGACGATGAGCCGTCAAGGTTGCTAGGTGACAGGAGTGTTGTTACGCAACGGGCGAGGGCAGGGAGAAGAGGCTTTCGAAGGCTATGTCCTCGCGCACTGGGTCCTTCGAAAGGACGCAGCCCCTGAATTGGGACACAGCCAGTGTGTCAGACTGTTGGTTCTAGTCACAGTCCCGTTTGCCCGGGAAGACACACCCAGCACGGCTAACTGCACACCTGCATCACAAACAGCTGTTTGCATGTGATTTGCATTAGAGGCTGACATGCTTGGTTTATATTAAAATACCAGCCTTGTGTGTGTGTGTGTGTGTGTGTGTGTGCCAACATTTGCACCTCCTGCCCAGAACGCAGCACTTTTGTAGGAGGAAACTCAACACGCACACAGTTTAGCACATGAGTCACAGTTTACACATGGGGAGTCTGAGCACCCTGCAGATGTTGCACTTCAACTAAGTATTAGTCAGGGTCTCTCTCTCTCTCTCTCTCTCTCTCTTTTTCCATCTGTAAATCTCAGTTACTCACACTCCCTGACTTTCCTCTGAGTCAGAATCAGAAATAGAAGCCGTGAATCAGAATCAGAACCACCGAATCAGAACCAGAATCACGAAAGCCACGAAAGCATAATTAAAAACAGAAGCGCTGAATCTAAAGAGGAAACCTCTGAATCAGAATCAGAATCAGAATGATTTGAATCACTGCTTTGCACTGAATCTGAATCAGAAACGCAACAGAACGGGATCCGAACCAGAGAGCCGGGATCAGAACCACTGAATTAATAAAAAAAACTGAATCAGAAGCCCTGGATTAGAGTTAAAAAGAATCACAGACTCTGGATCTAAATCACTGAATCAGAGGCGGGATCAGAACCACTGAATCTGAGTCAAAATCATAACCACTGAATCAGAAAGGTAATTAGAAGCACAATATCTCAATCTGAACCACTGAATCATGATCAAAAAGAGAAGAACTGAATCTGAACCAAAACCACTAAATCCACTAAATCATATATAGATCCTACAAATCAGAACCACAGAGACAGGATTTAAACCAGGGCCAGAATCACTAAACCAGAACCAGAATCACTACACTGAAGCCTGAAGTCTACACTGAAGTCATAACCAAAATCAGAACAACTCTGAATCAGAGCAAAAGACGCTGAACATACATTAGAAACAGAACCAGACGCAGAACCACTGAATCAGAGTAAGAATCAGTGAATCAGAATCAGAACCTCTGAACTGCAGTCGAAAACAGAAGCACTGAATCTGAATCAGGACAACTGAATCAGAAACAGAATCCGAACCATTGGATCGAAGTTAAAAAAAAAATTATACAACTGAATCAGAAGCAGAATCATAGAATAATAAACAGAATCTGAACTCCTGGATTAGAGTTAAAAAGGAAGCAGATCCAGTCGGGATCAGAACCACTGAATCAGAAGCAGATCCAATGATCCACTGAATCAGAAAGAAAATCAGAAGCACTAAATCTCAATCTGAACCACTGAATCAGAAAAATCAATCACTTTATTAGAAACAGCTTACCTTCTACTTCTACTCACTGGCCACTTTATTGGAAACACTCTACTACCCTGTGCTTCCACTGACTGGAATCAGAATCAGAATCAGAACCCTGAATACTGAATCAAAGTACTGAATCTGAATCAAAAACCACTAATTCAGAATCAGAACCCCCGAATCAGAACCAGAATCATTAACACAGAGGCAGGATTCAAATCTAATCTAAGAACAAGAACCTCAGAATCCAAACCAGAACCTTTGGCATGAAAATACACAACCAGAACCAGAATCACTGAATCGCAATCAAAATCCAAAGCAGTGAATCGTGGCCAAAACCAGGACCACTGAATCGGAATCGTGACAGCATACACTGAACATGAATAAAGAAGACGAATGGGAAACGGAACCGCTGAACCGCAGAACCGCTGAACTGGATTCTGAATAATAACCGGTGAATCAGAATCAGAAGCACTGACTCAGAACCGAATCTTTGTGTGTGTCTGAATCACTGAAAAGTACAGTCCCTGAAAACGCCTTTGGGATGTCCGAGAAATCGCACTGACCACTCGCTTTTCCCTGAAATCGATGCCCACGGTGGTGATGAACTTGGGGTTGAACTTGTTGTCCGTGTAGCGGTACAGGAAGGTGGTCTTGCCCACTCCGGAGTCGCCCAGGGCCAGGAGCTTGATCAGATAGTCGTAGTCCCCATCAGTCATAGTGCTGACTGCGCTTAACCTGCCAATCAAAGCACACACAGTGACATCACCTCATTAGCATACACTTACACACACTATACAGGCACAGAAACATCTCCACCTCTACCCCATTCATTCATCGCCGGTCAGCTTCTGCTGGGGTGGGTCATAGTAGGTGGGTCCACCATCCAAGAGTGACCAAACTGCCATTCCTGGACTTTGTGGCCTTTGGTAGCTACGTGGCACCTATCAAGTGGCCACATCAGCTGGTCACCTTAATGTCCAGTGATCACAAAATCCGGGACTGGAAACTGATTTGATGACCCGAGGTCTAGAGGATGGCAGATGGGCTCCAGTTTCGAACTGGACACTAGGAGAGAATGCGTTTCCAATAAAGTGGCCGGCTGAAGGCCAGCTGTCGCTGCACCGGTGTAGGCGTTCTGCACCGAAGCCGAATGGAATGGACGCCACTGCGCTAGCTGGGCCAGAAATGTTTGCACACATGGTGACGGAGCCTTTAATCATCAGCTTCTGTAGACATGGGAAGTTCTCCAAGATCACCAGTCGGCCCAACAGCCAGGCATAAGATACGCCCAATAAACAGAGGCCTGACGGAAACGAGGGACAGCGGATCTTTAGCACTTACTGGCCACTTTATTAGAAACACCTACTACCTTGTGCTTTCAGTCACTGGCCACTTTATTAGAAACACCTACTACCTTGTGCTTTCACTCACTGGCCACTTTATTAGAAACATCCTACTTATGAAATTCCACTGACTGGCCACTTTATTGGAAACACCCTACTTTTGTGGGTCCACTCGCTGGCCACTTTATTAGAAACACCCTAGTACCTTGTGCTTTCAGTCACTGGCCACTTTATTAGAAACACCTACTACCTTTTGATTTCGCTCACTGGCCACTTTATTAGAAACACCCTACTTATGAAATTCCACTGACTGGCCACTTTATTGGAAACACCCTACTTTTGTGGGTCCACTCGCTGGCCACATTATTAGAAACACCCTAGTACCTTGTGCTTTCAGTCACTGGCCACTTTATTAGAAACACCTACTACCTTTTGATTTCGCTCACTGGCCACTTTATTAGAAACACCCTACTTATGAAATTCCACTGACTGGCCACTTTATTGGAAACACCCTACTTTTGTGGGTCCACTCGCTGGCCACATTATTAGAAACACCCTAGTACCTTGTGCTTTCAGTCACTGGCCACTTTATTAGAAACACCCTACTTATGTAATTCCATGGACTGGCCACTTTATTGGAAACATCTACTACCTTGTGCTTTCAGTCAATGGCCACTTTATTGGAAACACCCTACTTATGAAATTCCACTGACTGGCCACTTTATTAGATACACTCCAGTACGTTGTGCTTCCACTCACTGGCCAGTTTGTTGGAAACGCCTGCTCTATCTTGTGTTTCTACTCACTGGCCACTTTATTAGAAACACCTACTACCTTGTGCTTCCACTCATTGGCCACTTTATTAGAAACACCTACTACCTTGTGCTTCCACTCATTGGCCACTTTATTAGAAACACCTACTACCCTACTGTCTGCAGAACACCAAGCTGCAGAGAAACTCCTCAGAACAAGCTTAATGGCCTCAGGCTGACCTCAAAACTGACCTCGAGCACAGAGTTCATGAGAAAGGCTCAGAGCGGGTCCTAAAGCACGGACTGTCCACCCACTAAAGGGTTGTCATGTTGTTGCCGTGTGTGTGTGTGTGTGTGTGTGTGTGTGTGTACATGTTAAGTAAGATGGCACATGACTCGGAGCCGTGTCCACATGAGTGGTCAGGAGTTACTCTTGGTGGGAAGCAAGTCGAGTTCACATACCAGCCCACCCCCCCAGTCTACATACCCTACGTGGACAAAAGTATTGGGACGCCTGCTCATTCCGTGTCTTCCGAAATTAAGGGTATTGCTCGGCCAGTTGCGCTGCCTCAGGCTCCAGCTGCCGATGGCAAGCAGCATGACCCAGGATTCTTGGACCACCGGACCACTCGGAGCCTACCTATTTTATTTTTTTTCTAACCTTCGAAGCTGGATTCATCCTTGTATACATAATTAAATGACCCGATATGACTCATTTCATATCAGCCAGCTCTCCGAGAAATGTATCCCAATCTCGGAGGAATAAGCCCAAATGAATTGCGATCATAACTCTGGTTGCCAAACGTTACCAAATGGTTGGCAAATGAATAGAGATGGAAATAGCAGCAATTATTTGTCCTCATTACGGGAACAGATAATGTCATCTGGAGCTCGTGCAGGGTCTGTTGGGTGCAGTGAAGTGGGTCTCAGTCAGACAATTCCTCTTATTGTGTTCAAATGACCCACTAAAGATGACCTCAGCTCACCCCCCCCCCAAGCTTCAGGTCTACTCAGGGCGAAATGCTCTGGAAAAGCAGGCCACAGACGCTGCTGATTACGATCGTTCAGGCCGGTGGCTTTCGTTTTTCCAAATGGCTTTTTCACACTCTAGCAGGAGAGGGACGTCCAGCAGGTGTTTGAACTTTTACACATGACCTCATGTCTGAAATCACGAGAGCGCTAAAGGGGGCGGTAACGTGGGAAAATGAGTGTAATGTGGGAACCGCTCACTCGTCAGGAACCTAATCAGATTTCAATCAGTTCATCAAGGCTGTGATTAAAACAAAAACCTTTACACTAAAACACTCTACAGCCACCCAAGTGTTTAGCCCCGCCCATTCAGCCTACAACAGTATAGCCCCGCCCAGACAGCCTATACAGCTACAGCAGTTTAGCCCCATACAACAGGAACTGGCCACTTTATTAGAAACACCCGCCCATGGGCTTCTAGACTGGCCACTTTATTGGAAACTCCTACTGTGTGCTTCTAGACTGGCCACTTTATTGGAAACACCTGCCTTGGGCTTCTAGGCTGGCCACTTTATTAGAAACATTCTATGCTGTGCTTCCACTCAGTGGCCGCTTTATTAGAAACACCTACTGTGTGCTTCTAGGCTGGCCCCTTTATTAGAAACACCCAACTGTGTGCTTCTACACTGGCCAATTTATTGGAAACATCTGCCTTGGGCTTCTAGGCTGGCCACTTTATTAGAAACACCCTACCTTGTTCTTCCACTCAGCGGCTACTTTGTAGAAGCACCTACTAGGCTGGCCACTTTATTAGAAACTCCTACTGTGTGCTTCTAGACTGGCCACTTTATTGGAAACACCTGCCTTGGGCTTCTAGGCTGGCCACTTTATTAGAAACCCCCTACTGTGTGCTTCTAGGCTGGTCACTTTATTAGACACCCTTACCTTGTACTACTGCTCACTGGCCACTTTACTGGAAACACCTACCGTTTGCTTCTAGACTGGCCACTTTATTAGAACCCCCTACTTTGTTCTACTGCTCATTGGCCACTTTATTGGAAACCTCTACCGTGTGCTTTTAGACTGGCCACTTTATTAGAAACACCCGACCTAGTGCTTCCACTCAGCAGCTACTTTGTAGAAACACCTACTAGACTGACCACCTTATCAGAACCCCCTACTGTGTGCTTCTAGACTGGCCACTTTATCAGAAACCCCTACTGTGTGCTTCTAGACTGGCCACTTTATCAGAAACCCCTACTGTGTGCTTCTAGACTGGCCACTTTATCAGAAACCCCTACTGTGTGCTTCTAGGCTGGCCACTTTATCAGAAACCCCTACTGTGTGCTTCTAGACTGGCCACTTTATCAGAAACCCCTGCTGTGTGCTTCTAGACTGGCCACTTTATCAGAAACCCCTACTGTGTGCTTCTAGACTGGCCACTTTATTAGAAACCCCTACTGTGTGCTTCTAGACTGGCCACTTTATTAGAAACCCCTACTGTGTGCTTCTAGACTGGCCACTTTATTAGAAACCCCTACTGTGTTCTACTGCTCATTGGCCACTTTACTGGAACCCCCTACCGCATGCTTCTAGACTGGCCACTTTATTGGAAACGGGGAGTATCCAGTGAATATGAACACTGCTCTGGTTGGGGTGGGGGTGGGGGGCGGGGGGTTCGGCGTGGCCGGGCATGCAGCACTTTAATGTCATCTGATTATGGGATCAGTCACGGACAGCTCATTTTCCCAATTTCAGCTCCAGACAAAGACAAATCCATCTCTGTTTACTTTGGGGTAGAACTTCCGGTGCTACAGCGGATCCACTGGTCCAGACTACGTCATCCACCACCTTCCAAGGGGGTCCAGTCGTCTGTGGTCAATGACGCTAAATCTAAAACCTCCACCCTAAGTATCCTTACCCAGAGAAGTGGCTCGGTTACGGAGCTCCGGCCTTGTGGGGTTCCCCTCGAGTTCCCCTCCGCAGAACGGTAAGACCAGACGTATGGTCCTGGAGGCACCTTGCCCTGCTCCCGACTCACCTGACTCAGCTAATTGGCTCGTTAGCAAGCCCATTCAGAGTCGCAGGGGGTGCGTTAAACCTGGGAGTCCACTAAAATGTGGCTCCAGGACCAGGGTCGAGGATGACGTTAAATGTAGAGCCTGTTGGAATGCTGGGTTAGCATAGCTAGCCTCCTTATGGTCCTTTATGATCGGTGTCCCCAGCAGGAGCCTACCTGAGACTGCACGCACCCTAAAACCACACCTGGTCCCGGTTTAGAGGCGTTTGGGTTGTTTCCTCGATGCACCAGAGGTCTCGACTGACAGGACTCGGTAAGTAATCTGAACCAAGCACGGCTGTCGGGAGAGGAAAGGAACGGCTGCCGTTGATCTGGTCACATGAATCCACATTTAGAACCCCCCGCCCCCCCAAAAAACGGCCTCCGACAGCTTTCCTTTACAAGCCACTGTATCGCAGCAGAAACAAGAGACTTTTGTGCTGCAGTCCAAACCCGATTGGCCAGCTATACTCGCTCTGCTCGGTCTCATGACCCACCATTCATCCCAATGCCCATGTTCGGGCCTCAAGTACATCAAAGAGAGCATGATGACAGAACTATGGTATATTAATAACAGGACGGATTTGTGCTGTGGGGCTCCAAGGGATTATATATGGCAAAGAAAAATAAAATAAAATAAGATTGTAGAAGTGGAAATGTAATTTCATAAAATCAACAACACAAAGATTTGGACTTTTCACTACAACTGTCGTTGGTCATATAGTCGCCCTGTAATAAAGACTCTTTCATAATTTTCTGCAAAAAAAAAAAGAAAAATAAAAGTCTTGATAAAATACATCCATCCTTGACAAAAAAAACAAAAAGCAAGGAAATAAAAAAGTAACTTAAAATTATTATGTAAAAATTATTTTTAAAAATAATTTATGGATTTCTGCAAATTAAATAAAGTGTAAGCCATTTATTTTAAACAAATAAAGTAAAAAAGTAAAAAAAAAGTAAAAAAAAAATGAATATAAATTAGAAAGAAAAATAATAATACACATTTATAAAAAATCTAAAAAAAATCACAAGAAAATATTATATTATACTATTATTCTGACAAAACGATGTAAAACGTTTGACCATTTCAATAAAATAATAAAAATATTACTTGCCAAAATAATATAATTATTTTCGCAAAATAAGTAAAATCCCGAAAAATTCAAAAATCAATATTTGAATTATTTTTTTTCTTCTAACTAAACTAAACATCCTAACGTACAGGACTGGTGGTTTTGTTTTTGTTTGTTTTATTTTTCTTGTTAATTATTTTATTTTATTTTACTATTGCCTTTTCATATTTTTTCCCCCTCACCCCCCCCCCCCCTTGCTTTCACCTATGAATTAACCCCCCTACCTACGACCTGACCTATATGTATGTTACCCCTTGTGGCTGGACACATAATTAGATGCTTTTGATTATGAATCAATCATAAAACAAAAAAATAAAATAAAATAAACAGGGACTGTTTTAGGGGAGGCGGCTAAAAAGACGATCCCAGTTCTGGTGCTCAGGTGATGCCTTGCACTGCAGTACTACAATCTGTGATGAAATGAACTGAACATCCAGTGACTCTTGGTGCTTCAGAGAGAGAGATAAAACGGTGAGAAGGCTCCTCGTTTTCTGCTCTCTTTGCTTTCGCTAATGATGTGCCGGGAAGGCCTCTTCCTCACCTCCTCCCCCTCCTTCTCCTTCTGGCCATTTTCTTTCTTTCTTTCTTTTTTTTTTTTTGCAGCTCAATAATGGAGATGGAAAGCAGTTGTTCCATCCGTGCCCCCCTTTGTACACATTGTTCAGGATAAAGCCAGGTCTGACTCAATCAATCCAACAGCAAAAAAAAAAAAACTTTAGGGTGTAAAATCAATGAAGGAGCATAAAAACATTTATCCGCAAACCGCCCAGGACTGGGCTCTTGCTTACCTGGGCCAGGGTAACTGTAATGTAACAAGGCCAGGGATAACTACAGTGCTCAGGGCAAGGGTACCCTGAGTACCTACAGTAACCAGTCCAAGTAGTCAGAACAAGGATCTTATCAAGACTATAACTACTTGAGTCTCAGGTAAGAAACCCTGGGTTTGATGGCTGTACACTGTTAAAAGTATGGAGGTTCTTCAGTTTGAAACTGTGGAGGAACCTCTTCAGGTGCTTTGAGGAACCTTCAGGAAAAGGTTTTTAAATGAAAAACGAAGGGATTTGCCAAGACCCAAGCAGCAATAGCACTTAGACTAAAGGTCTTACCAAGGCTTTTTACCAAAGCTCAAGTGGGATAGTGGTCAAACCAAGGGTCATACTGAGGTTAAAGCAACTATAGTAGCCTGGGCAACTGTAGTGGTCAAGTAAACATTTTATGCCCAAGCAACTACATCAGTCAAGTATAAGATATTTGAAGGACTTTTGGAGGTTCTTCAGTGTAAAACTGTGGAGGAACCTTCAAGGAACCAATTTCTTTGAAAGTTTTCCTTGAACCTCAAAAAGTCCTTGTAGTTTCTCGGGCCTTAGTTTGAGCACTATATCTTGGTTTGATTGGTGGAGTTGGTGGATTTTGACCTATATGTTACTTGAGCTTTGAGCCTAACTCTTTATTTGACCACTACAGCTGCCCGGAAAAACTGTTGGTTAGGCTACTATAGTTGCTTTAGCCTCAGTAAAACCCTTGGTTTGACCAATGACTTGACCTGTAAGACCCTTAGTCCAAGTGCTATAGTTGCTTGTATCTTTGCAAATCCCTTCGTTTCTCTTCACAGTTTCTTGAAACTTAGGTCTTTCTTCTAAAAACCTTTTCCTGAAGGTTCCTCAAAGCAACTGAAGAGATTCCTCCACAACCTCCAAAGGTTCCTCAAGGATCTTAATACTTTTAACAACGTACAGCCATCAAACCCAAACAACCAACAGTATTGCCAAGGCCTAAGCAACTACAGTGGTCAAACCAAGGGTTTTACGGAGCCCAGGAAACTACAGCCAAGGCTTTTAGCAAGACTGGAACAATTACAGTGGTCAAACCCAAGGTTTTTACCAAAATTAATTAAGGCTCAAGCAAATACCAAGGGTTTTTTAAGTTCTGAGGAACTATAGCTGACAATCCATTGTTTCTTTTACCAATTCCTAAGCAATTCCAACCATCCAATCAATGGTTTTACCAAGGCCCAAGCCGACTACACTGTTCCAACCAAGGTTCCTGCTAAAACTCAAACAGCTATGTGGCCAAAACCCTGGGCAGGAGTAGCTTTACCCAGGCGACAGGAGTAGCTTTACCAAGAGTTCAGCAACTCTAGTGGTGGAAACCATGAGTTTTACAAAGATCTTGCCAACTACGGTGGTCAAACCCAAGGTTTTTACTATATTCTGTTTTTTTTACCACCTGAGGCTCAAGCAAATATAGTAGTAAAACCAACAGCAATGCCTAAGCAACTAGAGTGGTCAAACCAAGGGTTCTGAGGAACTATAGCTGACAATCCATTGGTTTTTTATGGTTTTACCAAGGCCCAAGCCGACTACACTGCTCTAACCAAGGTTCCTGCTAAAACTCAAACAGCTATGTGGCCAAAACCATGGGTTTTCCCAAGGCCCTAGGTCCTGGTGGTCCGATAAAATCAACAATGTTTAAGCTTTACCAAGAGTTCAGCAACTCTAGTGGTGGAAACCATGAGGTCTACAAAGATCTTGCCAACACCGGTGGGCAAACCAAGGGTTTTTATCATGGCTGCTGAATTCACAGCACATTACATTGGCTTGTGTTTGTGAAATACCCAGCATCCAATGCTCGCTACATTTAAAACATGTTTGGCATGCATACGGCCAGACCTTTAGGCCTTTTTTTTTTAAAGGACCTTTCTAAAGTAGCCTTGATCCACATGCTAAGGCTGCGGATGCTGAGACATATCACATCGATACATGTCAATGCAAACGCCGAGCACTATAACCTTCCCATTTGGGAAAAACTGCATTCAGCATTCTCCCTCAACACACACACACACACACACACACACACATACACCTGCCAGCACACATACACACAGTAGGGTCTCTGGGCTTCTCCACAGGGGCCAGGCAGACATCTGTAGCAGGGATAGGCAGAGGAGGTGGAGAAAGGTTAGCGGTGCTGAGCGCCTCCCCAAGAGGTCGATGTTACACGGTGGCCAAGCTGGGGAAGGGATCCCCGCGGTTGGACTGGAGCACAGGGAGACGGGGGAATAAGCCCAGAGCCTTCTGGAGGCTTAAAGGGAGACTTTCCCCAAGCGATAAAGTGCTACCGCTGCAAATAATGAATGAAGGATGGAAGGGATTAGCATTATGCAAATGAGATCATGCTAACCCACCCCCAGCAGCTTTCGATGAATGAAAATGAATCATCTGCTGAGCAAAACAACTACTTCTAGGTGAGGGTTGCTCTATCAAGCACTTATATATTGAAATTTTAATGAAAAATCACAAACATTCATTAAACGACTCCAATATACAACATCCTTGCCCTCAGTAGGCAGTGGTTGCTTAGCAACAACAACAGCAGCTTGCTCGAAACAAATTATTAACGAATTATTTATTCACGATTCGTATAAATCTAGTTCCACTAGCCAGAGAAGCTAACCGCCAAGTAGCGGGCTAACTGTGAGCCGATACTGCAACTGGTTATACTGCAAGTGCAAACCTCACAAAAAATGGGGCGTGGCCATGAGCCGGGATAGAAATCAGCGCTGTCAACAGTCCTCCATATTGGTTCCGCAATTTCGCAAACCAGCTAACGTGCTACAATCACAACTGCTAACAACCCTAGAAGAACTGACGGTGTCCCCTACCCCAGACACAGCAGAGACAGTCTTGGAGTCGTAGGTCAGGTATAGGTCACACAGCCAGAGCTGCAGTGCTATTGGTCAAGGACGTGAATTCGCATGTTAACGCTCACCGAAGTTATCCGTAAAAAAATTGACGGACATAAACTCATAAAGTGTGACCGCTGAGTTACGGTGCATCGTCATCATTCGTTTGATTGCTGTCCAAACCTTTTTTCTTGTCCTGGTGGTCCGATAAAATCAACCGTGTTCAAGATTATCAGACGTTTTTAGTCTTGGCTTAATGCCACGAACACAAAAACAAAAGCTGTTGTGCGACTGACTGTACAAACAGATTCTGCGAGCTCAGAGCTCTCCTTTTACAGACTAAGCTAATGGAAGCTAATGGATTGGCTGCAATTCTCAGAAATGACTGGAATCCAGGCCCCAAAATGTGTGGGAGCTTGCTGAGTGATGAAGTCACGCTCTGAAAACAAGTGAAAAACAAGAAGTCCACTGTAGTTGCGAATTTAGCGACATGCTAAGTTCAAGTAAGAGGGAAAGCAAGCAAACCTGGATGAGCCAGTCTACTGAAAAAACATTCCCTTGACCCTGTGCTCTCAGATATGAGGCTCTATCCTCTAAACGGGTGAGATCTGAGCCTCAGTTAGCTGGACGTTCCTGGCTACACTTCGCAGTCCATGGACCCCAATGGCTTTTTGGTCATTTGGTTGAGTCGCTGTCGAGTCCAAGTGGTTGCAGTCTTGCAATTCACCGCAAAGATAGCTACAAACGCCTGACTGTCTAGACGGCTGCCTAGGCTGTTTTCAGTCAGTGGCGCTCCTCCTATGTTTTCCGTTGCCAATATAAACAGCAATACGTCAGAAATTGACCTGAACACCCTTCATTTCGAGACCACCGCGCTCATCAGCGTAGAGATATTCGCAAGCAGCGTTGCTAATTAAACGACGCAGATGGAAGGAGTGAAAATAGACTGTTGGCAGGGTGTAAGATAGCAGCGAGCATCGCGACGTGCCTTGCGCAGGGTGTAAGATAGGGCCCTTCCCTGAAAAGTTTGGACATCCCGATCAGTATCTGTTACTGTAAATACTTGGCCGAGTAAAAGATGACCTCGGGTTTTTTTTGGGGCTGTCCACATACTTTTAAAGAATCCAGGTCTGGGGGCTTAATCGGCCATGATTACGGCTAGCATGGAGAGACGTAACTCGGGCTGTGCTTTTAGCCTAATCATCTTTACTGCCGTTTACGATCTTTTTATGGCCATGTTGTTGTTTGCAGTTCAGAGACGCCGGACAGGACGAGCAGTGGCCCACCTAATACAACTCCATCAACATCCAAACGCTCCAGACAGTTCTGGGAAAGCAGCGCAGAGCCTTTTTCGGAATGTTGAAAGCAACCTTGGAGTCATGATCAGACCATCCGTGGGGCCAATGGTTCCTCCAGGCTCCGGCCACCCGTACCAACTGGTAAGAGAATCATGTGACCTGCTGCTTGTTGCATCACTGAAATTTGAAAAATCCTTTAACACCATGTTGATATTTGGGCTTTTTTGGACTTCTCCAAATCTTGATGGGTGGAAAACCTGGTATTGTATGGTGTATTTACTGTCATTATCCTGCTCTAGAGGCCATCCTGCTTTTATCTCTAGCGTTTCTCTTTCACCTGGTGTGATGTTTGTATCCAGAATTTGCTGATTTTTGAATTTGCTTTTTCTTTTTTTCATGAAATCCTGTAGCCCCTTTTCTCCAAACATACCTTTTGCTCATTGCGGCCAAAAAGTCCTGTTCTAGTCTTGTCAGTCCACAGGACGCTTCTTTGCATGTTTCTTTAAAAACGTCTGATGCTAAACTCTGTGGTAAGGATGCAGAAAAGGTTTTTTTTTCTGCTGTAGCTTCCATGAAGGCCATGTTTGTGCTGGAGTCGCTGCACAGTAGAACAGTGCACCACCACTCCAGAGTCTCCTGAATGTTCCTGAAGGTCTTTTACAGTCAAACAGGGGCCCTCTTGGGACGTTTTCTCGGTTTTCCAGGCCTCGGTTTCTTGGTAAAAGAAATCAAAGGGCACTAATCATCTAGCAACATTATCTAATCATCAAAAAATTAAATAAATCTTTTGTCCTTAGCTTAATGTCTTTCGCAGGTCAGGTCAAGTCAGGTCAAGTCAGGTAGAGTCAGGTACTGTCTTAGCTATTCACAGAAACCGAAATGTTGACCTGGGGCTAAAGTTGCCCCAGACTTGGTTACAGAGTTGAAAACATGGGTCTGATGCCAAGTAAGAGTGTTTTTCACTAGGCCACCCCGCTGAAAAACGAGCCTGGACAGCACAAGCTGGTTAAGCTGGTTGACCAGCTTAGCTCTTGACCAGCCTAGGACTACAAGCATGATCAACCTGACCCAGCTAGATGACCAATATAACCAGGCTTGGCCATGCTGGTTGTCCAGCAAGATTACACAGCATGACCATGCATCGCCAAGCTGGTCAACCAGCATGACCAAAATTGTCCGGATGACCAGCTTTTCAACCAGCTTTGACCATCTAAAAAAAAAACTCTTGGATTTTTCAGCAGGTCTTTTATCTTGCGAAACCTTGAAATTTAAGAACAGCCATTGATTGACTGGGCGTCCTACCTAAGCAGTTCAAAGCCCGAACCGACGCACAGGCACAAACACACTCAACGGCACGACTGCTGACCTTAAAACGTAACTCAATAAACACAAATAAGCGGCAGACAGGAATCCTTTGACATTTAAAGATAGTCTCTCTAAAAGGTTTAAGAGGAGCAGCGCTGGCGAATCGATGAAAGTGTTTGTGACGTCCAGCCGCCTCAGTTCTTATTAGCATTGATGGACAGACGCCGCTGTCTGGTGGAGTGTGATTTCGACACAGTGTTTATTTACCCAAGGTGCCGATGCTCTTTACTGGGACAGATCTAGTCCTAAGCAACGTAGCCAAGATGCCAGACAGCAAGTGTCATTCCTCAGCCGGGCTCGGAGGCCTGACATTTGATTAAACGCAATACAGCTGTGACATTTAGACAAATCGGGAAGGCCGCAGCTCAATGTAAATACCGCCACGGCCTTTGTCGATCTTTGTAAGACAGTTAGCCTCCAGGCTAAGGCTGGTTTAAAAGGGTCTCCCGTGTCTGAAGGCAAGGTCTGGGGTCTCTCTGCTGTGGGCATGTGGGTTTTAGTTTTTTCGTGCCAATTCGATTAGCCACGTCTGCTGGTCTGAACCGGACCTAGCCTTTGTAGCTGATCTTGAATGCAAATTCTGGCCTGAGGGCTGGTCTACGGCTGCAGTAGATTCAATGACTAAGTTGGACCGTTGATATTTTTGTGAAGCCAGAAAAACCTGAGCGTTGCATGGGTGCAGTGTAGCCCTTAACGCAGAAAGGCTTATTACACACTAGGGTGTATTACTCCCTAACTACAGGGACCTCTGTACAAACTGGTGGGATAATCTTCTGGTAAGTTTGTCCTGTAGAAATGGGATGGAAAGGTCTGTGCACCCTTCAGATACGCTGGTAACACCTAACCGACCCCAGCAACCATAGGCAACAATCTAGGAACCACCTGAGACACCATACCAAGCACTTGTTTCTTACATGGACGCTTGGACAGCCATTTAGAATGATTATTGCCGTGGCAGCTTACCCCAGATATAGAAGCAGAGTAATAAAAATCCTACATTTATACATTTCGGACCGTATTACCTCATACTCGATGCCCCCTTATTGGTAAATGGCTTTAAATGTGATTGAGCGTCTTTAGATTATGTTGACCGTCCAGAGCTGTTGTGTGCAGTAATGTGGACGCTGGCCGAATGGGGCTGCTTTGTCTCCAGCATTTGGTCACAGCAAATCAATTAAGCTCTTGGCCAGATTAGGTTAAGGGTAAATAAGGCCTAAGCTATTTGCTGTTTTCAGCAATCTTATTTGTTTCCCCACTGAGCTCTAAACATAGAAGCTTGGCCTTAAAGCCCCAATCGGTCAAATTAGATGAGCCTGAAATGAGACTGTTCACTAAGTTCAGGTACAACAGCAAGTCTGTGATCAGTAAATACACCAACGTATCCCAGTTCAGGGTCAGCACAATAAAAACGGACATAATGCTCACAGGCATTGGGTGTGGGTGTAGCCCCCTGATGACCAACTCTAAGGGCACTGGCACCCAGATACACGACCCTTCGTCGAGGGTAATAGCACTCAGAGATTTGAGTGCCTGAGGTAAAAGGGGCGAGTCCAAATTATACCCCAAAGACTCAACTTGCTAGACTTGAATCAGACTTGCACCCTAGAGAATCGAGACTTGACCCACACTTGAACCCAAGAGACTCAAGACTTGACTGGTCTTCACAACCACAAGGCTCAAGACTTGACTGATACTCATACCCAAAAAACTTTAGACTCCACTGGTACTCACACCAAAGATACTCAGACTTGACTGATATTGACACCAAAGAGAATTGAGACTCAACTGGTATTTGCAGCCCACAGACTCAGGCTTCGTCTTGTACTTGTACACAACGTCGCCACATGGGGGGGAGGGAAGTTCCCATGATTCTATAAATCTTGAAATCTAAGGCCTGTGACTCACCAGGGCCCTAAAAACTGTACTAAGTGAGTTGTACTAAGAGACTCGACTGGTACTCGAACTGAAGATGTGAGCAGGCAGCGTGTACCGTCAGCCACCAGAAGGGGGCCGGCCAGCAAAGTATGAAAGCTGGTGGAGTTGGAGCAAAGAACTCCAAGCCCCAGAATCCCCAGCGGTAATCAACGCTGACCAGACCCACCTGTGTGGCACGGTATAAATACACCCAGCCAAACACAATTCCCCGTCACACTTTTGTAGAGGGGCAAACGGTAACAGTGGGTTTAAGTTGTGAACAGTGAAAAGCTGAAGTTAAAAGAAAAGTGTTTGTTGAAAGCAGTGGCTAGATAAATTGAGTTGTTGTCTTTTGTTTGAGTAAACACCACTTTGGTTTTTCCTTTGTTTCTTTTCCTGTCCTTTTTCTATATCTATAACAGTGTTTATATTGCCACCTCTCACAACTGTGGTGGTGCAGTGGAAGTACACTGGGCTCCCATTACTAAGGTTGGGAGTTCAAGCCCAACAGTCACAATCTCACCAAGCAAAAAAGTTTAACTGCACTTGAGTCCAAACCCCACACCACACCGTAACAGAACAGACTCGAGACTTGACTCGTACTCACACCGAAGAGACTCAAAATTCGTTTGGTACTCTCATCGAAGAGACTCTAGACTCAATTGGTTCTCACGCTGAAGAGAATTGAGACTCAACTGGCATTCGCAGCCCAATGACTCAAGACTCGATTGGTACTCGCCCCGAAGAGACTCAAGAATCTATTGGTACTTGCACCGAAAAGACTCGAGACTCGATTGGTACTCGCCCCGAAGACACTCGAGAGTCGATTGGTCCTCACACCGAAGAAACTCGAGACTCGATTGGTCCTTGCCCCCAAGAGACTTGAGACTCGATTGGTCCTCGCCCCAAAGAGACTCAATTGGTCCTCGCCCCAAAGAGACTCGATTGGTCCTCGCACCGAAGAGACTCGATTGGTCCTCGCACCGAAGAAACTCGAGACTCGATTGGTCCTCGCCCCCAAGAGACTCGAGACTCGATTGGTCCTCGCCCCAAAGAGACTCGATTGGTCCTCGCCCCGAAGAGACTCGAGACTCGATTGGTCCTCGCCCCGAAGAGACTCGATTGGTCCTCGCCCCGAAGAGACTCGAGACTCGATTGGTCCTCGCCCCGAAGAGACTCGAGAATCAATTGGTACTTCCCCCAGGAGACTTGAGGCATAACTCCGACACTCCATTCGCCACTCGACTCAAATCGAGTAACTGAGACTCGTAATCGGACACCAGAGACTCACTGCTGGACCCCAAAGCATTTAATTGACTGGAATCAAGGTCAAATTCTACGATATCTTAAAGCATAAACACACACATTTACTGTCTAATACTCTGATCATTCTAATGTCTGATAATAGAATAATTCTGAGTTCTACTGAAACCATGGGACCGGATTCAACTCTGGTGTGCCATGCTCATCATAAACTTTCAACTCGAAAGAAATCATCAAGAGGGGGCGAGATCCGTACAGCTGAGTCACACTGATGGAGAAACTTCAGCTGCTTTGTTTACAACAAACCGAACGGTTCCACCACTCATTAGGGCGAATGTATCTCGCTCATTCAGACGGATGTGCAGAGTCATGTTGGAGATGTTTATCTGCAGGCCCATGACCGGCTGCTTTGTGCGTTGTGAAATGCTGAACTGAGCTGAACAACAGCGAGAGGCTCTGAGCTGGGGGGGTGTGTGGGAAAACACGCCCCCTTTTTCCGCTGCTATGAATAATTGCATCATTTACAAGTGAATAGGATTAACTGTGTTAATGTGCTCGCTGGGCTTGGGGCACATCGGTAAGAGAGCAATGCAGGCTTAGAGGCAGACCTGTGAGTTATCAATACTGGATATATTCATTACTTTATAAAATATATATCAATGAAGGTTCTATAAAGGGGTTCTCTGAGCAAAGCCTTCTATGGCATCCCTCAAGGAACCATTTGAGGCACCTTTACATTCGAGATTATAGATGCCACACTGTGTTCTGTTGGTGAGTGCTTCCGAATAATGTGCTGCTCTGTCACTGGTCCACTTGTGCCAGGAGTTAAATGGGTCAGTCGCAAAACATACACACCCCAGCAGCACCACCACCCGCCACCCCCCACCCCCGCTACCCACACACTAAGAAACAAACAAAACACAAGGTCTATTCTGTCCAGCTAGGAGGAGGGAAACCCATGAGCGGTCATTAAACCGGCTGCTGTGTCACATGCTTCCCATCCGTTTTAGCCGTAACGAGCGAGTGAGCAAGCAAGCGAAGGAGGGAGAGAGAGAGAGAGAGAGAGAGAGAGAGAGAGAGAGAGAGAGTGAGAGAGAAAGAAAGAGAGGAGCAACATTTCTACAAGAGCGCTCGATCCCTGGCCGAGGAGCCGGGCGATTTGTATCGCCTCTTTCGGTGTAACGGCACTGAGGTCACGTAACAGCTGTTACAGCACTGATCAGTAACAAACGCTTAATTAAGTGTAATTAATTACACTTTGCTAATTTACTGGGAGCTTCAGACTGCGATCAGGCTGTTAAAACAGTACGGATGCACTGATACAGGAACCGCAGGCCAAGATTATTCCTGCTTGTTGACCACGTCCAATTGTGGGGATGATCCACCAATATCCTCGAGCATCACTAATAGTCTAAGAAGTATTTGTCTAATTTTAGTTCCTAAAAGTTACTTAAAAACAAAAGTTCCTAAAGGTTAGAATAATCTTAAACTGATCTAGCTCTTGGATTGAGAATAAGGTTCTAGAAGAATCTTATGCTAATGTAGTCTCTAATGTTTCTTGCCTTAAACATACAGTTATAGAAGAACCTTACATTGATTTTGTTCCTAAAGGTATTTCAATTGAGCATACATTCCTAGAAGAACCTGGAACTGATAGTTCCTGAGGGTTCTTGGCTTGAAGACACAGTTCTAGAGGAAATTTATGCTGATCTAGTTCCTAAAGGTTCCTCGAACATACAGTTCTAGAAGAGCCTTACACTGATTTGTAAAGGTTCTTGACTTGAGCATTCCTTTCTAAAAGAACCTTACATTGATCTTGTTCATAAAGGTTCCTGGCTTGAATGTACAGTTCTAGGAGAACCTTAAACTGATAGTTTCTTATGGTTCTTGGCTTGAAGATACAGTTCTAAAAGAATCTTGGACTCATTACAGTTGCGATCGAAATCATTCAACCCCCATTGTAAATTAGCAAATAGCAAAGAAGTCCCAGAGCATCACTGAGCCTTCTTCTTCCTCCAGAAGTTTTGGGAATCTGTTCTCTGGACATTTTCGGGCCTATGGTTCTGTGGATATCTGGAGGAGGAAGAATAAGCATACATACGAACGGAACACTCAGTCTACAGTGAAGCACAGCGGTGGCTCAGTGATGCTTTGGGGCTGCTTTGCTGCTTTTCCTCTGGCTCGGGAAACCTGCAGCATGGAGGGCAAGATGGATCAAGTATCAGGAAACCCTAGGAAGAACACCATGCCCTCTCTGAGAAAGAGCTGAATCTTGGCCGTCATTGGACCTTCCAGCAGGACCATAATCTCAACCACACCTCACCAAGTCCACCAAGGCTTGGTTTCAGAAGAAGTCCCGGAAGATTCTGGAGTGGCCTGACTAATGCCACATAGAAAATATGTAGTGGGATTTAAAGAAGGAGGTTGCAGTAGCAGCAAACCCCAGAATATTAGCGAATGAGGAATGGGCTGAGATTCCTCAGGAACGCTGCTGCCAGAAGCTGGTGTCTGGCTATGTATCATGTTTGCAAGAGGTCAAAACAGCAGAAGGGGGCTCTACTAAATACTTCAATAATTCTGGGACTGCAGTTCCTAAGATTACTAAAAGTGGTGTTTTGTGTTGAGTTTGGAGAAAGCACAATTTGCCAATCACACTAATTTTCCGTAGGTGGTTGACTTTTTGATTGCAACTGTAAAATAAATAAATAAATACATTATTGTACAACATAGTTTTTATCCTTAATATAATATAAAATTCTGAATAGAATAATATAATAAAATTATTACTATAATTTATACTAACATAATTATTAGACATTTTATTTTATTTTTTTACTTTTTTATTCTAAAAAAACGCTAATTGTTTTTTTTTTTAATTCCAAATTTTTTTTTAGTATACATGTCAAGTATACATGACAGTTACAGGTAACGCAGTTACTCTACTCTATGCAGCTTTGCTTTACCAACCACGCATGAAGCCGTACCCGTCACACACTCAGCAAATGAACAGCATTGTCATGTAACGTTTCGCAATACAATGTTCTCATATCTCGCACGCGTCAACATCTCCTAGGTCTTCAGACAAAATCCGTCCAGCGCTCGCCGGGGGAAAGAAGTCGAGCTGTGGAGTCAGACGGTTATCAACTTGTAGAAAAAAAGGGTGTGATTGCATTCCTCTCCTCCGTCACGCCGCCGCTTTCATCCACACTGTTAGATCTCCAAAACCTGCTAGAAGAGCACGCCCATGTCCCACTAAACCTGGAGTCACAGGCTGATCCAGTGACCCCGGCGTCCGTGTCCATGTCCACCGTCTACTGTAGGAATCTGAAAGCAGGACTTACCCGTGAGTTTGGCTTCTGGTGGGCTTTCGGTGGGGGAAAGTAGCTTAGCTGTAGGAGTTCTCCAGCAGCTACAACACACACATACACACACACACACACGCCTGCCTGAACACCAGCCAGGACACACCCCTGTATGGGACAGGCCCACAGAGGTCAGCCTCAGACTAGTACTTGTGTGGTTCTCCACACACCCTCCCTCTTTCTCTCTCTCTTTCTCTTTTACTAGGTCTCTCTCTCGTAGGGCCGTGCTCTAGCTGATGTCTCCTAAGGAGCCCGAGGCAAGCTTGAGGCGGGGTCTAACTCTTTAACACACTCTCTCACACACACACAGTCACACACAGTGTTGTAGTATGGGGGAGGGGGGGGGGGAGTTAACACTAGATCCAGCATCAGTCCAATTCCCAGTATCTGTAATGGACTGATACCAACAGAGAGGAAATTTGGTTTAGTTTAGTTTCCTGTGATGCTCAAACTGCTCAGGATTGACCATTCATGACCATCAGTATCTATACCCATGTCTATGACCATACATACCATAAACATCCATACCCATGCCTATACCCCTCAAAACCAACGCATACTCATCAATTACCTACTTATCCATACCTATCTATACCAGTGCCTAAACCCCTCTGAACCCATGAATACCCATCCATCCCCAAATCCATGCACACCTATCTATCCATCTATGCCCTTGCATACTCACTACCTATCAATACCCATCCATAACAATGCATACCCATACCCATCTATGCAGTTCATATCAAACTATACCCATGTACATGTATAATTATCCATACCCATCTATACCCATGCTTAGACCCATCCATACCCATGCATACCCATTTATACCTATCCATACCCATGTATCCTCAAGCATATCTATGTCCATGTATGTAATTCACATCCATGCCTATACCCCTCTATACCAATGCATACCCATGCAGCACATACCCATTAAGACCCATATCTAGGCACACCCATCAATACTCATCTACCTATTCATATCCATCTATACCCATATATACCCTTACCCAATGTTGTTACTCCTTTATATCCATGCATACCCATACCCATCTATCATATCAAACTATACCCATGTACATGCATACCTATCTATACCTATGCATACTCATCTATACCCATGCCTATACCCCTCTATGCCCATGCATAGCTATCCATTCCCATATCCATGAATACCCATCCATGGCCACCCATGTACATCGATTCCATATATACCCATACACGGCTAACACATTCATACCCATATATACCCATACACGGCTAACACATTCATACCCATATATATCCATACCCAGCTAACACATTCATACCCATATATATCCATACCCAGCTAACACATCCATACCCATTTATATCCATACCCAGCTAACACATCCATACCCATTTATACCCATACCCAGCTAACACATCCATACCCATTTATACCCATACCCAGCCAACACATCCATACCCATATATACCCATACCCAGCTAACACATCCATACCCATTTATATCCATACTCAGCCAACACATCCATACCCATATATATCCATACCCAGCTAACACATCCATACCCATTTATACCAATACCCAGCTAACACATCCATACCCATTTATATCCATACCCAGCCAACACATCCATACCCATTTATATCCATACTCAGCCAACACATCCATACCCATATATATCCATACCCAGCCAACACATCCATACCCATATATACCCATACACGGCTAACACATTCATACCCATATATATCCATACCCAGCTAACACATTCATACCCATATATATCCATACCCAGCTAACACATCCATACCCATTTATATCCATACCCAGCTAACACATCCATACCCATTTATACCCATACCCAGCTAACACATCCATACCCATTTATACCCATACCCAGCCAACACATCCATACCCATATATATCCATACCCAGCTAACACATCCATACCCATTTATATCCATACCCAGCTAACACATCCATACCCATCTATACTCATACCCAGCTAACACATTCATACCCATATATATCCATACCCAGCCAACACATCCATACCCATTTATACCCATACCCAGCCAACACATCCATACCCATATATATACATACCCAGCTAACACATCCATACCCATTTATACCAATACCCAGCTAACACATCCATACCCATTTATACCCATACCCAGCTAACACATCCATACCCATATATATCCATACCCAGCCAACACATCCATACCCATACCCAGCTAACACATCCATACCCATTTATATCCATACCCAGCTAACACATCCATACCCATATATATCCATACCCAGCCAACACATCCATACCCATATATATACATACCCAGCTAACACATCCATACCCATATATATCCATACCCAGCCAACACATCCATACCCATTTATATCCATACCCAGCTAACACATCCATACCCATTTATATCCATACCCAGCCAACACATCCATATCCATATATATCCATACCCAGCTAACACATCCATACCCATATATATCCATACCCAGCTAACACATCCATACCCATTTATACCCATACCCAGCTAACACATCCATACCCATATATATACATACCCAGCTAACACATCCATACCCATTTATACCAATACCCAGCTAACACATCCATACCCATTTATACCCATACCCAGCCAACACATCCATACCCATATATATCCATACCCAGCTAACACATCCATACCCATTTATACCCATACCCAGCTAACACATCCATACCCATATATATCCATACCCAGCCAACACATCTATACCCATTTATATCCATACCCAGCTAACACATCCATACCCATATATATCCATACCCAGCCAACACATCTATACCCATTTATATCCATACCCAGCTAACACATCCATACCCATATATATCCATACCCAGCCAACACATCCATACCCATATATATCCATACCCAGCTAACACATCCATACCCATATATATCCATACCCAGCCAACACATCTATACCCATTTATATCCATACCCAGCTAACACATCCATACCCATATATATCCATACCCAGCTAACACATCCATACCCATATATATCCATACCCAGCCAACACATCTATACCCATATATATCCATACCCAGCTAACACATCCATACCCATTTATATCCATACCCAGCCAACACATCTATACCCATTTATATCCATACCCAGCCAACACATCCATACCCATTTATATCCATACCCAGCTAACACATCTATACCCATCTACACCAATCCTTACTCTTATCTATACTGACTTAGTCAATTAAAAATGCAAAATGTTAGCACAGAGTACACACACACACACAATCCAGCTTGGTGGCTGCCTCGAGACAGAGATACACAAACCGAGAGAGAGAGAGAGAGAGAGAGAGAGAGAGAGAGAGACAGATGTACCGTGACTGACCTGTATTACATTTTATCCACCTGTACACACGATGTAGATTTAAGGTGGGAATCAGGGCGTGTGTTTGTAGTCTTAATAAGAACGCTTCCCCAGTAATTGATCAAATCCCTGAGCCCAGTTTTCTGATACTCGTCTGCCTTTCGGTGCACACATAGGCCATGTAGCCTTTCTTTCTCTGAAATTAATCAATTAATTAACAACTAATGTCCTTGCTGTCTGCCTGCCCTGCTAAGAGTCTAAACAAGCTCCAGTTAGTCCAGAACAGTCCAGTATCCAGTCCAGTATTATCAAGCTCTCAGGTATTGGCTTCCTTTTAGAAGCAGGAATAATGAAAGCCACCATGGGGTGGGGGGGGTGGGGCATCCCACCCATCTGGGTGCAGATCACAGACGTAGAACTTCCTAGTTAACTTAGATGTTGGTGCTGACGTCCCTCCGCTCTCGCACGTTCACTCAGGCTTATTGGCGGTGGGTCCCGGAAGTCTCAGGGAACTCGGCCTCATGTCTGTGCTTCCGTCCGGCTCTCCCTTTTCATAGCCAGGCTGATACAGCAAGGCCTGCCGGAGGCACTGTCTGCACTCTGCTTTATTACTTTAGAAACGCGGATTAGCCACGTTGGTGACGATCCGTGTCCAGTGCTTGTTAAGCAGCTGCATCACTGCCTGGTTTGGGACCTGCACAGCCTCTGACCCTAAGTCCCTCCAACGCATTGTGAGGACAGCTGAGAAGATCATCGGAGTCTCTCTCCCCTCTGTCATGGACATTTACACCACCCGCTGCATCCGCAAAGCAACCAGCATTGTGGATGACTCCACCCACCCTTCACACAGACTGTTCTCCCTCCTGCCATCAGGAAGAAGGTACCGCAGCATCCGGTCCAACACGACCAGACTCTGCAACAGCTTCTTCCCCCAAGCCATCAGACTCCTCAACACAACTCAACTTCTGAACTGATGTCTTTCTGGTACATGTACACTCTCCCTCTCTCTCTCTTTCCAACCATTTACCCCAGATAACATGGGAAGCATTTTTTGCACAAGCATTTGCACTAATAACTTTACTACCTCACTGGACTTTATTTATCGCACATTGCACAACTTGCACACTACCGTCATTATTTATTATCCTCTGTCTGTACTGTGTTGTGTTGTCTGTCCGCACTTGTTTGTTTGTGTTGCACTTGTGTTTTGTATGCACTGTCTATGTTGCACCGTGGTCCTGGAGGAACGTTGTTTCGTTTCACTGTGTACTCTGTATGTAGTTGAAATGACAATAAAACCCACTTGACTTGACTTGACACTTGACTTGTTAGCAACATTATCCTAGCATCGCCAGTTATTAGCTAAAGAAGCACACGTCACATACCAAATATGCCTTAGCTGCTCGACTGAATCTGGGGTCAACGATCAATCAAGTTCCTTTAATTGGTGGTGGTGTAACGTCAGTTGATGGATTGGCCACTAGGGGGCCTGAAGAATGAGGCCACATTTTCATTACCTGTCACTTACATTAGCCTCACAGTTAACCGAAGCCAACATGATGGCTAAAAGCGACCTTCTCCTGATACCAATATGGTGGCAGTGCTGTCTACTGTTATTTTGCGTAAGCGAAATAAATACGTTAAAGCTTTTAAAGGCTTTTAAAACTCCAGATACATGCGTGGAGGGGAGCTGATGAGTCAGTTCTGAGGGAAGATGATTAAAATGCTAGAAAGTGGACGAGCGAGGGGAGAAAGAGAAGAGCGAAAGTGAGTGAGAGAGAAGGTCACTGCTAGGAAACGGCTCAGTGGAAGCTTCAGATGAAGTCTGTCAAGTTTGCTAGCACTGCTTTTAGCGTCAGGCTGAACTTTAGTCCATTTAGTACATAACAGTAGTAGTCAACCACGGCTAAACGTCTTTGGTTCCGGGTTTACGTGTCAAAAATGTGAAATACACTTTTTTCGCAAGATGCTAACTCGTTCTAGAGGCCCTATAGAATTGCTATTAGCATTTTAATGCTAAGCTAATGCTAGTGCGCATAAATATCTTATGACCATAAGTTAAAACTGCTACCGTTTTTCTTCCTTTCTTACAACTGACTGGAAGACCTGCTCACACGACTGCTCACATTCACAGCCTATCTAGAACATCCAGAAGGTCCAGATGGCGTCATTCTTCCAACTCCCAGCCCACCTACCCCTCAGAAATCAGAACGTGACTGACCAATTCCTAATTCTTTGTGTTGGTAGTTTATCTTGTGTTGGTAGTGTTGAACTTCTACCCAGATATCACTAGGAAATCAATTTTGTTTCCAGCATTTCAAAAATCTAACGTATCTAGAACCTCTAAAAGGACTAGAGTACAGTCAGAGATGACCTAGAAGTTTATTGTGTGGCTGAACCACTGGTTAACAGTCATACAGTGTTAGAGTCCATTAGATGTTTCTAATAAAGTGGCCAGCGAGTAGGAGCACAAGGTAGTAGGTGTTTCTAATAAAGTGGCCAGTGAGTGGGCGCACAAGGTTGTAGGTGTTTCCAATAAAGTGGCCAGTGAGTGGAAGCACAAATGAGGTGTTTCTAATAAATTGGCCAGTGAGTTGAAGCACAAGGTAGTAGGTGTTTCTAATAAAGTGGCCAGTGAGTGGAAGCTCAAGGTAGTAGGTGTTTCTAATAAAGTGGCCAGCGAGTGGAAGCTCAAGGTAGTAGGTGTTTCTAATAAAGTGGCCAGTGAGTGGAAGCACAAATGAGGTGTTTCTAATAAATTGGCCAGCGAGTGGGCGCACAAGGTAGTAGGTGTTTCTAATAAAGTGGCCAGTGAGTAGGAGCACAAGGTAGTAGGTGTTTCTAATAAAGTGGCCAGTGAGTGTAAGCTCAAGGTAGTAGGTGTTTCTAATAAAGTGGCCATTGAGTGGAAGCTCAAGGTAGTAGGTGTTTCTAATAAAGTGGCCATTGAGTGGAAGCTCAAGGTAGTAGGTGTTTCTAATAAAGTGGCCATTGAGTGGAAGCTCAAGGTAGTAGGTGTTTCTAATAAAGTGGCCATTGAGTGGAAGCTCAAGGTAGTAGGTGTTTCTAATAAAGTGGCCATTGAGTGGAAGCTCAAGGTAGTAGGTGTTTCTAATAAAGTGGCCATTGAGTGGAAGCTCAAGGTAGTAGGTGTTTCTAATAAAGTGGCCAGTGACTGAAAGCTAAGGGTAGTAAGACAGAGATTAACCCTAAACATGCTGGAGTGTGCCTAAAGCACAGCGCCGCTCACATGATTGATGCTGTGTGTCTTGTGGTGTGAAGGAGGGAGGGGCTTCGAAGGGTTACAACGGACAGGAGAGTCACGCAGCCTGCATTACGGATGGCTTTAAGATATTCCAGGAATGCTGTTTCCCAGCAAAAAAAAAAAAAAAGCCTGCGATTTGGGGGTCTGGAACAGCGCCGCTGTTAGAGAGAAGAACACGACGAAGTGTTCACAGCCTGATTATCTCATTTAGAGCCAAACAAGGCTCAGCCAGTCTCAATAACACCCACTGTTTCACTGTGCTGGGCTGAAGTCACGCAGGTTGTCGTCTGTTTATGAACGGTCAGGTTGTTGCCTGCATGGCTAAAATCCTTCTCCTACGAGGTGGAGGTGTTCGTGCACAGTGAAATGCCATGGCTCCAGAAAGTGCTGTTCTTGGCTTCTTAAGGAACATACAGCGATAATAAGCCCCTCCCCCAAACAAGCCCGGATTCGATCCTGGATGTGTGTATTCTGGACAAGCCTGCTGAGCCGCTCGGAGCCCCCAGGGCTGGACAATGAATCAAAAATGAATCAGCACCAACAATCCAAACCTCTGAAACACATACAGAACGCATGGTAATGCCAGGTGTAAACAGAATCCGGCGGAAATAGACCCAGATACTATCCGGATACACATGCCAGGTGTAAACAGGATCTGACCAAGGTAGACCCAGATACTATCCGGATACAAAACGTATGTTAATTTCAGTTGTGAACGGAATCCAGTGAAATTTGATCGAGATACTATCCGGATACATAACTCATGTATGTATACATGTGTAAACAGGATCCGGCCTAAGTAGATCCAGATACTATCCGGATTTAAAAAAAGCATGTTAATGGTGTAAACAGGCCATAAAGGCTCAACGTTAAGTAAACACTTCATTTTAATGTCAGGTGTAAACAGAATCCGGACAAAGTAGAGCCAGATACTATCTAGAGGCCATTGTTCATCAAAGGCTTGTTTATGCTGTCTGGAGGCAAAACGCATGTTAATGCCAGGTGTAACCAAATCCAATAAAAGTAGATCCAGATACTATCCGGATACAAAGCGTTTTTTAATTTCAGTTGTAAACAGAATCCAGTGAAATTAGATCCAGATACTATCCGTATAAAAATCACATGTTAATGCCAGGTGTAAACAGAATCCAGTGAAATTAGATCCAGATACTATCCGTATAAAAATCATATGTTAATGCCAGGTGTAAACAGAATCCGGCCAAAGTAGATCCAGATACTATCCGGATACAAAATGTGTGTTAATGTCGGGTGTAAACAGAATCCGACCAAAGTAGATCCAGATATTATCCAGATAAAAAAAGCATGTTAATGCCAGGTGTAAACAGGCCATAAAGGGTCAACATTTTGTAAACACTCCATTTTAATGTCAGGTGTAAACAGAATCCGGACAAAGTAGAGCCAGATACTATCCGGATACAAAATGTGTGTTAATGTCGGGTGTAAACAGAATCCGACCAAAGTAGATCCAGATATTATCCAGATAAAAAAAGCATGTTAATGCCAGGTGTAAACAGGCCATAAAGGGTCAACATTTTGTAAACACTCCATTTTAATGTCAGGTGTAAACAGAATCCGGACAAAGTAGAGCCAGATACTATCCGGAGGCCATTGTTTATCAAAGGCTTGTTTATGCTGTCTGGATGCAAAACGTATGTTAATGTCAGGTGTAAACAAAATCCATTCAAAGTAGATCCAGATACTATCCGGATAAAAAGCGTTTTTTCATTTCAGTTGTGAACAGAATCCAGTGAAATTAGATCCAGATACTATCCGGATAAAAATCACATGTTAATGCCAGGTGTAAACAGAATCCGGCCAAAGTAGATCCAGATACTTTTCGAAAAAAAAGCATGTTAATGCCAGGTGTAAACAGAATCTGGCAAAAATAGATCCAAATACTATCCGGATACAAAATGAGTGTTAATGTCAGGTGTAAACAGAATCCGGCCAAAGAAGATCCAGATACTATCCGGATACAAAGTGTGTGTTAATGTCGGGTGTAAACAGAATCCGACCAAAGTAGATCCAGATATTATCCGGATAAAAAAAGCATGTTAATGCCAGGTGTAAACAGGCCATAAAGGCTCAACGTTAAGTAAACACTTCATTTTAATGTCAGGTGTAAACAGAATCCGGACAAAGTAGAGCCAGATACTATCTAGAGGCCATTGTTCATCAAAGGCTTGTTTATGCTGTCTGGAGGCAAAACGCATGTTAATGCCAGGTGTAACCAAATCCAATAAAAGTAGATCCAGATACTATCCGGATACAAAGCGTTTTTTAATTTCAGTTGTAAACAGAATCTAGTGAAATTAGATCCAGATACTATCCGTATAAAAATCACATGTTAATGCCAGGTGTAAACAGAATCCAGTGAAATTAGATCCAGATACTATCCGTATAAAAATCATATGTTAATGCCAGGTGTAAACAGAATCCGGCCAAAGTAGATCCAGATACTATCCGGATACAAAATGTGTGTTAATGTCGGGTGTAAACAGAATCCGACCAAAGTAGATCCAGATATTATCCAGATAAAAAAAGCATGTTAATGCCAGGTGTAAACAGGCCATAAAGGGTCAACATTTTGTAAACACTCCATTTTAATGTCAGGTGTAAACAGAATCCGGACAAAGTAGAGCCAGATACTATCCGGAGGCCATTGTTTATCAAAGGCTTGTTTATGCTGTCTGGATGCAAAACGTATGTTAATGTCAGGTGTAAACAAAATCCATTCAAAGTAGATCCAGATACTATCCGGATAAAAAGCGTTTTTTCATTTCAGTTGTGAACAGAATCCAGTGAAATTAGATCCAGATACTATCCGGATAAAAATCACATGTTAATGCCAGGTGTAAACAGAATCCGGCCAAAGTAGATCCAGATACTTTTCGAAAAAAAAGCATGTTAATGCCAGGTGTAAACAGAATCTGGCAAAAATAGATCCAAATACTATCCGGATACAAAATGAGTGTTAATGTCAGGTGTAAACAGAATCCGGCCAAAGAAGATCCAGATACTATCCGGATACAAAGTGTGTGTTAATGTCGGGTGTAAACAGAATCCGACCAAAGTAGATCCAGATATTATCCGGATAAAAAAAGCATGTTAATGCCAGGTGTAAACAGGCCATAAAGGCTCAACGTTAAGTAAACACTTTATTTTAATGTCAGGTGTAAACAGAATCCGGACAAAGTAGAGCCAGATACTATCTGGAGGCCATTGTTCATCAAAGGCTTGTTTATGCTGTCTGGAGGCAAAACGCATGTTAATGCCAGGTGTAACCAAATCCAGTAAAAGTAGATCCAGATACTATCCGGATACAAGGCGTTTTTTAATTTCAGTTGTGAACAGAATCCAGTGAAAGTAGATCCAAATACTATCCGGATACAAAATGTGTGTTAATGTCAGGTGTAAACAGAATCCGGCCAAAGTAGATCCAGATACTATCCGGATACAAAATGTGTGTTAATGTCAGATGTAAACAGAATCCAGCCAAAGTAGATCCAGATACTATCCGGAAGCCATTGTTCATCGAAGGCTTGTTTACACTCAACGTTAAATACAGATACGGATGACGGAAAAGGCTCTGTCCGTACTCTGCGTTCATTTCGTCCGTATTTGCACGCATTCTCCAAAAACTTAAGGATACAGAGCAGAGAACGGAGCAGTACCGCTGGAAACCATGGGGGCAGCGTCGACCACAGCCATACGGACACGGGGGAGGAGGTTTTAACGCTCTGTCAGAAAAGTTATAGTGGCCGTTTTTACGATCGTTTACGGTACAACCTCCTCCACCACCGCCATGTTTGTTGCTGTCAGAAACGTGTGACTCTGAACTGCCCTCTAGTGGATGTACTGCTTAAACCCCCATGTCAATCCATGCCATGCAACAGCTCATACGATGGGAGCGAGAGAGTAGGGGAGGACGGAGGCTACTACAGGCTGTGTGTCCATCAACCCAACCTAAACTACATGGAAGACGCCATGGAATATTCCTGCGGATGAATCCTGAGCTCTGACAGTGGGAGACAGGCGAAGAGCCAATACGCCTCAAATTAAAAAAAAAAAAAAACACCCACGAGCTTCTGGCTGCGAGCAGAGAGCTCAGAGAGCGACACACGGAGCACACACACCATATTCCACACTCGCTAATTCATCACCGCCGCCTTAAAGGAGCCCGTCACTCACACACACTGACTCACACAAACGGCTCCAGCTGAAAACATGACTGGCGGGCAGATTTCCGGACATCCCGGATAAAACACTGAGCGTGAACTGCTGTGGGAACGACTCTATTAGCCCCTCAGCTAAACAACCCACAGTCAGCTCTAGACGTTGGCTAGTCTGACGGCTCTGAAAACACACCCTGTTTGAGTCGTCGTGAGCTTACAGGTTAGGCTAACCTTAGCTAGCAGGTTTAATTAGGCTAACTCAAGCTAACAGGCCTAATTAGGCTAACCCTAGCTAACAGCCATAATTAGGCTAACCCTAGCTAACAGGTTTAATTAGGCTAACTCTAGCTAACAGGCCTAATTAGGCTAACCCTAGCTAACAGGTTTAATTAGACTAACTCTAGCTAACAGGTTTAATTAGGCTAACCCTAGCTAACAGCCATAATTAGGCTAACCTTAGCTAGCAGGTTTAATTAGGCTAACCCTAGCTAACAGCCATAATTAGGCTAACCCTAGCTAACATGTTTAATTCAGGCTGTCCTGAGGTAACATATTTAATATGGCTAACTGTAACTAACAGCTTTAATTAGGCTAACTCTAGCTAACCGTTTGAATTAGGCTAACCCTAGCTAACATGTTTAATTAGGCTAACCCTAGCTAACATGTTTAATTAGGCTAACCCTAGCTAACAGTTTGAATTAGGCTAACCCTAGCTAACATGTTTAATTAGGCTAACCCTAGCTAACAGTTTGAATTAGGCTAACCCTAGCTAACATGTTTAATTAGGCTTACCCTAGCTAACATGTTTAATTAGGCTAACCCTAGCTAACAGGTTTAATTAGGCTAACCCTAGCTAACAGCCATAATTAGGCTAACCTTAGCTAGCAGGTTTAATTAGGCTAACCTTAGCTAACAGCCATAATTAGGCTAACCCTAGCTAACAGGTTTAATTAGGCTAACCCTAGCTAACAGCCATAATTAGGCTAACCCTAGCTAACATGTTTAATTCAGGCTGTCCTGAGGTAACATATTTAATATGGCTAACTGTAACTAACAGCTTTAATTAGGCTAACTCTAGCTAACCGTTTGAATTAGGCTAACCCTAGCTAACATGTTTAATTAGGCTAACCCTAGCTAACATGTTTAATTAGGCTAACCCTAGCTAACATGTTTAATTAGGCTAACCCTAGCTAACATGTTTAATTAGGCTAACCCTAGCTAACAGTTTGAATTAGGCTAATCCTAGCTGACATGTTTAATTAGGCTAATTTTAGCTAACATGTTTAATTAGGCTAACCCTAGCTAACATGTTTAATTAGGCTAACCCTAGCTAACAGTTTAAATTAGGCTAATCCTAGCTGACATGTTTAATTAGGCTAATCCTAGCTGACATGTTTAATTAGGCTAACTCTAGCTAACAGGCCTAATTAGGCTAACTCTAGCTAACATGTTTAATTAGGCTAACCCTAGCCAACAGGCCTAATAAGGCTAACCCTAGCTAACAGCTTTAATTAGGCTAACTCTAGCTAGCAGGTTTAACAGCATGCTAACAGGTGCTAGCACTGAATCATTTTAGTAAGTGATTCCTTTCTGAGGTAAAGGATTGAGAAGCACTGAATCGTTTTAGTAAGTGATTCCTTTCTGAGGTAAAGGATTCAGAAGCACTGAATTGTTTTAGTAAGTGATTCCTTTCTGAGGTAAAGGATTGAGGAGTACTGAATCGTTTTAGTAAGTGATTCCTTTCTAAAGCAAAGGATTCAGAAGCACTGAATCGTTTTAGTAAGTGATTCCTTTCTGAGGTAAAGGATTGAGAAGTACTGAATTGTTTTAGTAAGTGATTCCTTTCTGAGGTAAAGGATTCAGAAGCACTGAATTGTTTTAGTAAGTGATTCCTTTCTAAAGCAAAGGATTCAGAAGCACTGAATCGTTTTAGTAAGTGATTGCTTTCTGAGGTAAAGGATTGAGAAGTACTGAATCGTTTTAGTAAGTGATTCCTTTCTGAGGTAAAGGATTCAGAAGCACTGAATTGTTTTAGTAAGTGATTCCTTTCTGAGGTAAAGGATTGAGAAGCACTGAATCGTTTTAATAAGTGATTCCTTTCTGAGGTAAAGGATTCAGAAGCACTGAATCGTTTTAATAAGTGATTCCTTTCTGAGGTAAAAGATTCAGAAGCACTGAATCGTTTTAGTAAGTGATTCGTTTCTGAGCGAAGCTTTGAGAAGAGCTGTGGTCTCAGCGCTACAGGAGGGACAGTAGCTCCGTCCTCTGTCTCCGCTGTGTAAGACGGACCTCACCCCCCATCTAAACACCGTTCAATCTGATTATGCTAAATATATCAACATAACAACTCGCCTATCGCTATGGCAACAAATACTGCACAGAGCAAGCAACCATACGTTTCCCTTAGACACCGGCAACGGCTCTCACTTGAGAGATTACAGTGAGGGTGTGTTTTGTGTATACACACACACACACACACACACATACACACACACACAGCATGACCAGCATCAGCAAGGACCGTTATCTAGAACATGGACCGAAGTTCTCTCTCTCTCTCTCTCTCTTTCACATTCTAACTGTCTCTCGCTCTCTCTGGATCTTTCACTCCAGGCCTCTCTTACTCCATCTCTCCTGTTTTCTCGATAGCTTCATCTTCTCATCTTTCTTTTCTCTCGCGCTTAATCTGTCTCTTGCTATCTCGCTATCTCTCACTACCTCTCGCGCTTCTTCAGTCAAACTCAATTGGTCCCTCGCATCCTCACTATTGCTTTTATCTTCCTCTCTCTTATTTCTACCCTCTCTCTCTCTCACACACACTTCTTCCCTCTCGCGCCTTTTCTTTCTAACTCAGTCTTTCTCTTTTACATTCTCCTTATTGCCTTTGTCCCTCTCATTTGCTCTCTTCACCTTCTCCTCTTCGCTTTGATCTTGCTCTCTCTCTCTCGCGCATGTCTTGTGTTTTCTCGTGCTTCTCTCTCGCTTCTTGCTAACTCTTGCCCCTCTCTCTCGCGCCTCTTCTCTCTCTCACTTGCTTCTTTCTCTCACTTCTCTCGCGCGTTTCTTCTTTCTATCGTTCTTCCTCACATCGTCCCATTTGCTTTTATCTTCCTCTCTCTTATTTCTACTCTCTCTCTCACACTTCTTCTCCTGCTTCCCTCTCGCGCCTTTTCTTTCTAACTCAGTCTTTCTCTTTTACATTCTCCTTATTGCCTTTGTCTCTCTCATTTGTCCTCTTCACCTTCTCCTCTTCGCTTTGATCTTGCTCTCTCTCACTTGCTTCTTGTCTCGTGCTTCTTTCTCTCACTTCTCTCGCGCGTTTCTTCTTTCTATCGTTCTTCCTCGCGTCGTCCCTTTTGCTTTTATCTTTCTTTCTCTCTCACCCTGTCACACCCACTCGCTCAGACCTTCCTCACTCTCTCCCGTTCTTCTTTTGCTGTTTCATCTCTCTCTCTCATTTGCTTTCTCTAGTTTTTCGTTGTTTTTTTCTCTCTCACTTCTCGCTAACTCTCGCGCATTTCTCTGTTGCTATCGCTCTCCCTCATTCTCTGTTGCTTTTATCTTTTTTTCTCTCTCTTTCTCACACACTTCTTCTCCAGCATCCCTCTCGCTAACTCTCGCGTCTTCTTCTTTGGGACTCACTTTCTTCTCCCCTGCTCTTCTCTCTCTTTTACACTCACTTTCTCATTTGTTGCTGTTTTATCTCTCTCTTTCTCATTTGCTCTTTGATCTTGTTCTCCCTCGCTTCTTCTGTCTCGTATCTCTCGCTTCTCGTTAGATCTCGCTTCTTCTGTCTTTTCACTTTCACTTTCTCCCTTTTCTCTCCTATCTCTCTCTCTCTCTGATTCCTCTCTCGTTTCTTCTGTCTTACGTTTCTTCCTGGTGCTTTTCTCTCACTTCTCACTAACTGCTTCTTCTTGCTCTCGCGCTTCTTCTCTTACTTACTATCTTTCTCTCACACATTCATCCTGTCCCATCTTTCTCTCTCTTACTTCTTCTCATGTGTCTCCCTCACTTATGATTTACTCTCGCGCTTCTTCTCTCTCTCTCTCCCTCACATTCTCTCTTGCTTTTAGCTTTCACGCTCACTCAGATCGCCCTCACTCTCTCTCTTGTCTTTCTCTTTGCTTTGATCTTCCTCTCTTTCTCACCTTCTAACTCTGTCTGTCTGTCTGTCTCTTGCTCTCCCTCACTCTCTCCCCTTTGCTTTTGTTCTCTCGCTCTTTCTCAGTATCTCCGCCCCACTGTCACCTCTGCTTTTCTCTCATTCTTCTTTGTTCTCTCTCTCTCTCTCTCTCTCTCTCTCTTTCTCTCTCTCTCGCCCTCGCCCTCAGTCACCAGGCAACTAGCGTTCTCTCCACGCTAGAGATGCGGGTGTGGCTGTGTGTGTGTGTGTGTGCAGTAGATGAAGCCTGTGTGAAGAAACAGAAGTGTGTGATGCTCCTCGTGTGGAAGCACTTCCATCGAATATTGGGACTACTATGCATAATAACCATTATAACCACTGTGGCAGTCCTACACAGGTTCTTGAGATCTGGACTGGCCTTTAGAGAACATTGAGATTGTGCTGCTCGGCACCTCTCGTGATGTTCAGCCTTGCATTTGGATCATTGTCCTGCTAAAAAGTGGCGTTTCTCTAGGGAAAGCTAGTCTTCTAGCATCAGTCCCCACACTGAGGAACAGCATCTCCACAACTAGAGGCAGCCACCACCATACGTCACTCTGCCCACACTGAGGAACTGCATCTCCACAACTTGATGCTGCCACCAGAACAAACTTTGTGCTTTCTGAGGGACAGCCATCCATGATGCTGCCACCACCATACCTCACTCTGCCCAAGGTGAGGAAAAGCATCTCCACAACCTGATGCTGCCACCACCATACTGTACTCGGTCCACACTAAGGAAAAGCAACTCCACAACATGATGCTACTCTATGTGCTTATCTAGCGTATTGGCCAGTGTAGAAGTAAACGTATAGTACCCAACATGGAAATAAGGTGAGCGAAGCTAAGGCGTGCGAATGTGAACTGAGGTGGGTCCACCCATCTCACCTGAAGATCTTCAAAGAACCCAAGCCCTGACTCTGTCATTAAACAGCCCAAGCATGGAGAGGAAGCACAAATGGGTAGGCAGAAGTCCAACAATGGGATGCGACAGTTCCCAGTTGCTTTGAGGAGGGATCCAGAGGCTCCTCTCGCACCAGCTCTCAATTCAAATGTAGAAGCCCCCTTCTTCGTCTTCTTCCCTCTGATTACGACTTGCTTACTAATGTTTTCCTGCCATCAAATACCAGCTGTGTCTACCACCAGCCCCTAAGGGCCCCCTGACAGCTTCTCGGAGTCGAGGGACGTTATCCATCAGCCTGACCGAATGCAGAACTGACCACACTGCGTACACGAATATGCATCAGCGCATCAATAGTTTATGACCCAGTATGTGGCCACTGCCGCAATGCTTCACGCCGCAAACGCTCAGGTCAGATTCTCCAAAAAGACAAGAACCCAGAAGAACACACGAACGTCTAGAACGTGCCGCAGTGAGCCATTTCCAATTCTGTCATATCTACGCTGTAACGAGGTCTCTAGATTAACAGGTTAATTAATGATGACGTGCTGAATAATTCAGTTTCCGACAGGGTTTATCTTGTCGCACACATGTTCTTGAGGAAATGGCTTCTCTGCAAGACGAAGCGAACACTTCCTGCATAGAGAGGAAAAGTGTCACATCTCCCAGACGTCAGGAACCTCTTTCATAAACCTCTCCGGTCCAGAACCCGGCCCTACAAACCTTGGTGTATTGTCACAGGGTTAAGCGATATCCCATGATGTCGTTAAGGTATGGCGGCAGATTTGCTAAGACTTTTGCTTTGAGACTCGGTTCTGTGTCCAGCTCTGCCTTATGATGTCTTGAGACATCTTGTCTTATGTCAAGATGTTTATCTGTAACAGTAACGTCAAGGTCTTGGTAGTTCTTAAAGCCCTTGTCTTTTTAATTAACAGTTACCCTGTAAAATAACGGTGTCAGTATTAAACTCAAGACCAGACTCAGACTCAAGATTCGACTTGGACTTGCATCCCAGAGTCTCGAAACTTAAAAAGTTTGGAGACTTGATACTTGACTCCGATTTGCACCCCAAAGACTCAACACTCAGAAACTAAAGACTACACTTGGACTTGCAACCCAGAGACTCAACTAAGACTTGCCCCCATAGACTTGATACTTAGGTCAGACTCACTTTCAAAGGCTCAGTTCTTGAGTCAGACTCACATCCAGAGACACTAGACTTGGACTCGCATCCCAATGACTCAAGGCTTAATTCGGACAACTCAATTCCAAGACTTGAGATTTGCTCCCCCGACATGATGCTTAAGTCAGACTCAAAGCCAAAGACTCGATTGTCGAGTCAGACTCTGACCCAAACATTAAAGACTAGACTGTGACTCACAAGTCTCCCAGAGACTCCAGACTTGACCCAAGACTAACAGTCAAAGACTCGCTTTTTCAGTCAGACTAGCACCCAGAGACTTGATTCTTAAGTCAGACTCTCTCTCTCAAAGATTAAAGATTAGACTGGGACTCTTATACCAGAGACTTGAGATACTTGAGTCAGTCTTGCAATCAGAGGCTTGATTATTGAGTCAGACTTGCACCCAGAAACTCAAGAATAGACTCTGACACCCAGAAAATTAAAGACTACACTTGGACTTGCAACCCAGAGACTCGAGACTCAACTAAGACTTGCCACCATAGACTTGATACTTAGGTCAGACTCACTCTTAAAGGCTCAGTTCTTGAGTCAGACTCACATCCAGAGACACTAGACTTGGACTCGCATCCCAATGACTCAAGGCTTAATTCGGACAACTCAATTCCGAGACTTGATATTTGACTCAGATTTCCTCCCCCGACATGATGCTTAAGTCAGACTCAAAGCCAAAGACTCGATTGTCGAGTCAGATTCTGACCCAAACATTAAAGACTCGACTCGACTCAGACTTGATTCTTGACTCAGACTCGCACCCTGACTTAATACATGAGTCAGATTCACACCCAAATACTCAATACTTGAGTCAGACTCGCACGTAAAGCCTAAAGACTAGACTTGGACTCAAGACTCAACTCAAGAGTTAAGACTTGATACTTGAGTCAGACTCACGCCCAGAAACTTGCATACATGGGTCAGACTTTCAACCCAAAACTCTATCCTTGACTCAGACCCCAAAAAATAAAGACTCTACTCAGACTCTCACCCCAGAAAATCAATACTTGACTCAGATTCACACACAAGATCCTTGAGAATAAACTCAGACTCACTAACAGACACTTAATACTTGACTTAGACTGACACCCAGAGACTCAAAACATGAGTCAACCCGAAACTCGATTCTTGATTGACACCCAGAAAATAAAGACTTGACTCAGACTCAGACACCTCAGAGACTCAAAACTCAACTCAGACTTGCACCCAAGAGTCGAGACTCAGACTCGCACCCAAGACTCGATTCAGACTTGAACCCAAGACTCAAAACTCGACTCAGACTCGAGACTCGCACCCAAGACCTGAGACCCGACTCAGACTTGCACTCAAGACTTGAGACTCGACTCAGACTTGCACCCAAGAGTCGAGACTCAGACTCACACCCAAGACTCAATTCAGACTTGAACCCAAGACTCAAAACTCGACTCAGACTCGAGACTTGCACCCAAGACTTGAGACTCGACTCAGACTTGCACCCAAGAGTCGAGACTCAGACTCGCACCCAAGACTCGATTCAGACTTGAACCCAAGACTCAAAACTCGACTCAGACTCGAGACTCACACCCAAGACTTGAGACTCGACTCAGACTTGCACCCAAGAGTCGAGACTCAGACTCGCACCCAAGACTCAAAACTCGACTCAGACTCGAGACTCGCACCCAAGACCTGAGACCCGACTCAGACTTGCACTCAAGACTTCAGACTCGACTCAGACTTGCACCCAAGACTCGAGACTCGACTCAGACCCAAGACTCGAGACTTGACTTATGACTTGCACCCAAGAGTCGAGACTCAGACTCGCACCCAAGACTCGATTCAGACTTGCACTCAAGACTTGAGACTCGACTCAGACTTGCACCCAAGAGTCGAGACTCAGACTCACACCCAAGACTCGATTCAGACTTGAACCCAAGACTCAAAACTCGACTCAGACTCGAGACTCGCACCCAAGACTTGAGACTCGACTCAGACTTGCACCCAAGACTCGAGACTCGACTCAGACCCAAGACTCGAGACTTGACTCATGACTTGACTCAGAATCACACCACAGACACTCAAGACTCGAACCGGACACGCACCCAGAGACTTGATCCATAACTCAAACATGCACCGCAGAGACTCGAGACTCGTTCACGAGTCGCTTCACGTGAGTCATCTCTGGTACTCGCTCCAGTAGACCCCATCCCTTAACACTGTACATAAGAACCTCATGCTAGATATACAGCAGCGGGAAAGGGAGGTAGACTCAGGGACAATTGGGAAAAAGGGGAATAAGAGGGAGTGATGTGGGTGTGAGGACATATCCAGGACAAAAAAACAGGGAGAAAGACACACTGGCTCAGGCTCCTTGGCATTTCTCAGAGTTTTCAGCTGCATTAATTATTTAGAGCTGGCAATTAGCTCCCTCAACTGTCCACACACACACACACACACATGCTCCAGAGGAAGCAGCCCAGCTCGGCCGTGATGAAAACGGCGTCCCAGTGGAGGGGGACTGGAGACTTCAGTGCTGCAGCACTTGAAACAGTGACCGACCGTCATTAGCCGTCGTCAGTTGCCAACAAAAGCGGCCTGTTCTGATGCGCAGGAGGCAAAAATCCAATGCGTCATAATTAGTGTTGTGACATTTATTGACAGGAGTAGTGGCAGGAGCAAAAGTGCCGTTTCTGGGGAGGGATTAATAGAACACCATGAAATATTGATCAGCAACCGCACGGGAAAGGCAGATGGGCTACGAGTGCTTGAGGCTTTGCCTGTCTTTCACTGTCCTCTCAGCGCTGAGCGTATGTGTGTGTGTTTGAGCCCAAGGCCTCGGCTCTTCGCGAGCGGGAGGGGTCTTTTGTACTGCGCGGCTTTTAGTGTCTCGCCATCGTTCAGAGGCAGATTACAAACTTCGTGGAGCATCTCATCGACACCATCAACATACACCCACCGAGCACGGGATAGGGGTTCCTAATAAAATGGCCAGTGAGTGGAAGCACAAGGTAGTAGGTGTTTCTAATAAAGTGGCCAGTGAGTGGAAGCACAAGGTAGTAGGTGTTTCTAATAAAGTGGCCAGTGAGTGGAAGCCCAAGGCAGTGGGCATTTCTAATAAAGTGGCCAGTGAGTGGACGCACAAGGTAGTAGGTGTTTCTAATAAAGTGGCCAGTGAGTGGAAGCACAAGGTAGTAGGTGTTTCTAATAAAGTGGCCAGTGAGAGAACACACAAGGTAGTAGGTGTTTCTAATAAAGTGGCCAGTGAGTGGAAGCACAAGGTAGTAGGGTGTTTCTAATAAAGTGGCCAGTGAGTGGAAGCACAAGGTAGTAGGTGTTTCTAATAAAGTGGCCAGTGAGTGGAAGCACAAGGTAGTAGGTGTTTCTAATAAAGTGGCCAGTGAGTAGAAGCACAAGGTAGTAGGTGTTTCTAATAAAGTGGCCAGTGAGTGGAAGCGCAGGGTAGTGGGTGTTTCTAATAAAGTGGCCAGTGAGTGGAAGCGCAGGGTAGTGGGTGTTTCTAATAAAGTGGCCAGTGAGTGGAAGCACAGTAGACTATCGGTTCTCTAATCGTCCTCGCTCTGCTTCAGAGGAGCATTAGCAGCGTCTGAGCGGAGAGGTTAGCCTTTGTAGCGGTGTTGCTGGAGGTGGGAGGGGGACCCCAGTGTGCAGGTAATAAGGCCCAGCAGGTGTGCTCCTCGGCGGGTCTCTGAGCCTGCCATTCTCTTTCGGGCCCGCCACAGAGAGCTCTTCCTCAGCAGCTGGCACCCCCTCACGACCTATGCCCCCCACGGTGTGGCACAGCGGGCAGGGCTGAGATAATTACTGAGAGAGCTGAGCAGCGTGGCAGATTCACTCACACTCACACTGACTCGCTCTCACACACTCTCTCTCTCTCTCTCTCTCGCGCTCTCTCTCTCTCTTTGTCACCAGGTCACACACCGGATCTGTCCCCTTCCAAGTGACCGTAGCGGAGTGCCTGTGCCTGAGTGCCCCTCTTACTGGAGGTAACTGGAATCAGGATGTGTGAATGCCAGAAGTCGTTAGTAGCTAACATTACCTAGTTCTAATATGTCTAGCCACACTACCTCGGCTACCTAGGTAGCTATACAACTGCCCATATGAAATACTTGTGTATATGGTAGGCAACCTAACTAGCTACTGACCCTGGGCAGGCTGTCTGATGATGGCATGAAAGGGAACAAACCACGAAGTCCCAGTGAGAATTAGCACAGGCCCCTGATTGGTTGAATATTTTTCAGTATCCACTATGAATTATTTAGTGTACACAATTCATAAACTACTATGAATAATTCAGTGTCCACTATTCAAAAATTACGATTCATTTTTCATTATCCACTATGAATTATTCAGAGTCTACAATGAATTTTACACTAATTACTATGTATTATTTAGTAACCACTAGGAATGATGCAGCATCCACTATGAATTCTTCAGTTTTTATGTAGTGATTCTGTATCCACTAGGAATTACTCACTATCCACTAGGAATTATTCATTATCAACTATGTAAAAATGTCTATGAATGCTTCATTGACTATTATTAATTATTCAGAATCCACTATGAATTATTCACTATCCACTATGAATTATTATACCATAAATAATTTATCTACTAGTTACAACTGACTATGAATGATTTATTAACTGTTATTAATTATTCTAAATCCACTATGAATTATTCATTATCCAATATGAATTATTCAGTATCCACTATTTAATAATGATATTCATTCATTAACTATTATTAATTATTCAGTATTGCTATGAATTATTCTACCATAAATAATTCAGTATCTACAAGTTAATAATGACTATGAATGCTTCAATAACTATTATTATTTTTTTCCATATCCACTATGAATAATTCAATATCTACTATTGAATGACTATGAATGATTTATTAACTGTTAAATAATTATCCCATATCCACTATAAATTGTTAAGTATCCACCATGAATTATTCCGTATCTACTATTTAATGATGGCATTCATTCATTAACTTTTATTATTTATCCAGTATCCGCTGAATTATTCTACCATAAATAATTTAGTATCTACTAGTTAATGACTATGAATGATTCAATAACTATTATTATTTATCCCATATCCACTATGAATTATTCTGTTTTTTACCATAAATAATCCAGTAAATATATAATCCAATAAATAAAATAAATAATCCAATAACTATGAATGATTTATTAACTGTTATTAATTATATTCCCTATCCACTATGAATTACTCAGTATCTACTAGTTAATAACTGGGAATGATTATTAACTGTTATTAACTATACCATATCCACTATGAATTATTCAGTATCTACTAGTTAATGACTGGGAATGATTATTAACTGTTATTAACTATTCCATATCCACTATGAATTATTCAGTATCTACTAGTTAATTACTGGGAATGATTATTAACTGTTATTAACTATTCCATATCCACTATGAATTATTCAGTATCTACTATTTAATGATGACTTTCTTTCATTAACTATTATTAATTATTCAGTATCTGCTACAAATTATTCTACCATAAATAGTTCAGTATCTACTAGTTAATGACTATGAATGATTTATTAACTGTTATCAATTATTCCTTATCCACTATGAATTGTCATATGCACTATTTAATAATGCCTATAAATGCTTCATCGACTACTATTATTAATTTAGTATCCACTGTGAATTATTCAGTATTTGTATGTAAATCTAAAGGCAAAAATACCTGAAATTAAAGCAAGCACCCAGTCTCGCTCTGCATCACCCGGTTCTAAATTTCCTTGATTTTTAAATGTGCAGAATTTTAAATGAGTTGAAGAATTCCCATGAAACAATGTGGTCGGTTATCGGAATCCGTCCACATGAGGAACGTATCATCCAAACAACTGTGAAATCAGGTCTTACACTAAACCTGCTTCACAGGTTATCCTGATCCGGACCGCCCCTGCCCACCACCACGAGCTCCACTCAACACCTCGCTTGTTAAGAATGCAATCCCCAGCCGAGTAAGATAAGATAAGATAAGATAATCCTTTATTAGTCCCGCAGTGGGGAAATTCACAATTAATAGTTAAGAGCACAAAAGCCAGCTTTAATTCATTAATTAATACATCACTCAGCTCCACTGGACACAGCGGTGCAGTCATTAGAGCCGTGTGGAGGTGTGTGCTGAATTGCCAGTGTGAGAGAAGGCCTCTCTCGCTCTCTCTCTCTCTCTCTCTCATCACGGGCGCTGCCTCTGTTCATCTGCCAGCTGATTCATTCTCACAAGCAAAAAGCTGCTTTCCCACAACAACAACCCCCCCCCCCCACACACACACACACACACACACATCACGGCCTACTGTAACCCAGCACACGCTGCGTGATTGAGACATTTCAGCGCGCTGGTAAACTGGGAGGCATACTGGCTTACTTATTCATTAAAGTGGAGTAGAACCTAGAGCAAATTCGGGAGCCCACACGGGTGCATGGATGGGTCTGATTCATAAAACTGCTGTACGCCATCAAACACGAGCCCAATAACGAAATCCCTCATGCTTAGACCTAGTCTGGACTTCACCCATATGAATTAATCAGTAACTACTATGAATTGTCACCCGTATCCGCAATGGATTACTGTGTAGCTACTTAATTCATTATGAATGATTCAGTTCTTATATAGTGATTCAGTATCCACTATGAATTATTCAGTATGTACTATCTGTTAGTGAACGCACTATGAATTATTCTATATCTACAAAACATGTTTCAGCATCTACTATTAAGTATTCAGTATCTGCTATGACTTAAATTGTGAATCCACTATGAATTATTCAGTATCCACTGTAAATTATGTAGTAATTATTATAAATTATTCGGCATCTACTACAATTTTTTCAGTATACGCTATTAGTTATTCAGTATCTACTATGACTTATTAGGTTTGTCCTATAAATATCTATTAATTTACAATGTACTATAAATTTCACAACCACTATGAATTATTCTGTATCTACCATACATTTCAGCATCTACTATTAAGTATTCAGTATCTGCTATGACTTTTTGAGTATCCACTATGAATTATTCAGTACCTACATTCAGTATCCACTATACGGTAACTACTTTAATTTATTCAGTATGTACTATCTGTTAGTGAACGCACTATGAATTATTCTATATCTACAAAACATGTTTCAGCATCTACTATTAAGTATTCAGTATCTGCTATGACTTAAATTGTGTATCCACTATGAATTATTCAGTATCCACTGTAAATTATGTAGTAATTACTATAAATTATTCGGCATCTACTACAATTTTTTCAGTATACGCTATTAGTTATTCAGTATCTACTATGACTTATTAGGTTTGTCCTATAAATGTCTATTAATTTACAATGTACTATAAATTTCACAACCACTATGAATTATTCTGTATCTACCATACATTTCAGCATCTACTATTAAGTATTCAGTATCTGCTATGACTTTTCGAGTATCCACTAAATTTAGCAACTACTATGAATTATTTGGTATGACTTAGTTTGTATATGCTATGAATGATTAAGTGATTACTATGAATTATTCAGTATTCAGTATTAATTCAGTATCCACTATTCAGTAATTATGATAAATTATTCAGTAACCACTATGAATTATTTGGTATGACTTATCTATTAAATGTTAAGTATCCGTATGAATTATTCCGTATCGAACAATACATGTTCCTACTATTAAGTATTCAGTATCTGCTATGATTTATTGAGTATCCACTATGAATTATTCAGTATCCACTGTAAATTATGTAGTAATCATTATGAATTATTCTGCATCTACTACAAATTTCTCAGTATATACGCTATTAGTTATTCAATATCTACAATGAATGATTAGGTTTGTACTATAAATGTCTATTAATTTACAGTGTACTATAAATATTGCAACCACTATGAATTATTCAGTATGACTTAGCTATTAATTATTAAGTAATTACTATTAATTAAGTATCCACTATGAATAATTCAGTATCCACTGTTCGGTAAATACAAAAATTTTTTGAGTATCCACTCTGAATTATTCAGTATCCACTATTCAGTAATTATGATTAATTATTCAGTAACCACTATGAATTTTGTGGTATGACTTGGTCTGTATATGCTATTAAATATTAAGTAATTACTATGAATGATTCTATTCTGTGAATTAAGCACTATTAATTATTCAGTATCCACTATGAATTCATTTCTTTTTTATTAATTTTTAATTATTTGTATATAATTCTAATCTCCCTCTCTTTGATTTATTAGTAGTCGGATATTATCTTCACATTTTCACTCATCGTACTTTATTTCCTGTAAGTGGGCAGATCCAGGCAAAATGGCACATTTTCCATGAAACACACACACTTTCGCTCTGTCAGCGGAAATGGTTATCTCCATTCCCCAAGCAGCTGACAGGAACATGATAAAATTCCTTAAGATTCCTTCAGCCAATCAGCTGGCCTGAGACGGCCTGGTACAGTGGCAGCAGCCCAGTGAACCAACAACCTGCAACAAACTGCCCCTTTACCTTCACAGAGCTGTCGGGGGGACGTTACAATACTGCCACTTTTCAGAGTGTAACTTATAGAGCCACTGGCTGCAGCTCAACCCCAAAGCGTGATACATCCACCCCTGTGCTTAACAGTTAGTTAACATTCCCAGAGCAAGTGGACCTGGGTCTGGAAAAAAGCTCCAGTGTAAAAACATCTATGGTCTTCTACAGCTTTGTGTTCACCAGTGATTTAATGTGTAAAGTGCAACACAGGTGCTTAGAGGAGCCCATGGCTACTAATTGTTGCTGAATTAGAGGAGCTCATGGCCGCTGATTGTTGCTCCTTTGAGGAGCCTATGGCTGCTGATTGTTACTACTTAGAGGAACACATAGTTGCTGACTGTTGCTACTTAGAGGAGCCCATGGCTGCTGACTGTTGCTTAGAAGAGCCCATGGCTGCTAATTGTTGCTGAATTAGAGGAGCCCATGGCTGCTGATTGTTGCTGAATTAGAAGAGCCCATGGCTGCTAAATGTTGCTGAAGTAGAGGAGCTCATGGCCGATAATTGTTGCTGCTAAGAGGAACCCATGGCTGCTGACTCTTTCTGCTTAGAGGAGCCCATGGCTGCTAATTGTTGCTACCTAGAGAAGCCCATGGTTGCTGACTGTTGCTACCTAGAGAAGCCTATGGTTGCTGACTGTTGCTACCTAGAGAAGCCTATGGTTGCTGACTGTTGCTACTCAGAGGAGCCCATGGTTGCTGACTGTTGCTACTTAGAGGAGCCCATGGCTGCTGATTGTTGCTACCTAGAGAAGCCTATGGTTGCTGACTGTTGCTACCTAGAGAAGCCTATGGTTGCTGACTGTTGCTACTTAGAGGAGCCCATGGCTGCTGATTGTTGCTACCTAGAGAAGCCTATGGTTGCTGACTGTTGCTGCTTAGAGGAGCCCATGGCTGCTGATTGTTGTTACTTGGAGGCTGCTGATTGTTGGGAAAAGGTATGAGAAGTCATCGTTTTTATAAAGCCTTTCCTAACGAAGATTTTGGACAAACCATAGGCCAGCAAGCCAATAAAGGTCTGGGATCTCTGTAAAGACTATCTGAGAATCTGAGTGGTCCTTAAGGTTGTCATGGTCACATGTAGGACTGTTGCCTTTACTAAAAACCCTTGAGGAACCCTTGTTTGAGAGTGTACTTTTGCAAAAGGCTTTAGATAACTACCTGCAGGTTTAGCACCAATTTATTTTTTTTTAAATTAACATAATTTTTTAATAAAGCGAATCTATTAAAAGTATGGATATCGTCCAGATTTTATTCTCAGCGATTATCGTATCGAGCTAGAACCTTCATATCGGTGCATCCCTAATGCAGCGCATTAGTTTCATCCAGCGCGTGACTTTAGGAGAACCACGCGTTCAGAACTCCCCTTCGCTCGAGCGCGGGCAGCCTTTGGGCTCGAGCCTAGCACAGCAACAATGCAACTGCAGCACGAAGAAGCATTTGCATGCCAAATTGTGCACCCGGGACACTTCAGGGCCAACGGAAACAAACTTATGCATGCGCGCGCGCGTGCATGTGCGTGTATGTGCGCGCCTTGGGAGAGCCAGTTATTCCCTTTCTTGCTCTGCACGGAGGGATGGTAGGTGGGAGGGAAGCGGGGAAGGCGGGGAGGGGGGGGGGGGTATTGGCTATGACTCACAGGCTGGACCACCACAGCAGGCACCGCGATGAGAGAAAGAGAGACGCTGCCGAATGCACGAGCTGCCTGCAGCCCTGCCACGGAGGAGCGCGAGCTCACTTACCTCTCAGAGAGAGAACCTTGAACGTGCTTGTTTGGGGGTTCTGCAGGTGTCCGTCTGCCTCAGCCCTTCTCGCCCCGGCCGTGAGACATGTTCCTCCTCCTCCTCCTCCTCCTCCTCCTCTTCCTCCTCCTCCCGCCCCCAGAATGCACGAGAGAGGCGCTCCGTTTCACCGCGAGACCCCTCTGATGAAGCGGTACCGGGGTGCTGAGCGAGGGGCGTTTGGCGCAGAGCTGAGCTGGGCCGGACGGTGCTGCCTCCTCTTGTTTTTTTTTGCCTCCTCGCGCAGCTCAAGCCGCTCGCATGTCGCTCCTTGGCTGCTCCGGATGACACTTGGGCTCTTCTCTGAGCGCGCGCGCACGCACATACACACACATACACGCACACTCCGTTTGCAGCGCGGGTGTGTTATGTGTGGATTAATCCGGGTGGGTCCTAGCGCCGGTCAGCCGGCAGACTCCCTATAAAGCGAGTCAACAGGTTGCAGCTCAGTCCCAGCAGAGCAGGGGGACAACGGCACGTGCTCTGTTTCTGGAAGCAGGGTGTCATTTAATAAAGCATTACTTTATTAAAATATTGATTAAAAAAGTCAAATAAAGAAAATAAGTATAAAGAAAGAAAGAAAGAAAAAGGCTGCGTCCCAATTGCATACTACACCCTAAAACTCTGAGTGTACTAGATCTCTAAGTGTACTTAACTTAAGCACCTTTATCCATCCTACATACTTCATCCTCAAAACCTAGTAATAAAGTAGTAATTAGTATTAGTAAAATGACCATTTTATTGTTGTTATTGTTAATCATTATTTTGCATTGTTATATTTTTGACATTGTTTATATTTTGTGTCCAGCATTTAAAAACAAAAAAAAGGTAGATACTGTGAGATGTCCAAATGTTTGAGAAATTATTCTTTAAAAGCCAATATTTTAGGAGAAGAATTAAAGACCATAAGTCGTTATTTCAAGAAACTAAATTAATATTTCAGATAAACAATATTAGGCCTGAATTCATTCTGAATAAAATGTCATTATTTTAGTTATTTTTTTAAAGTTTATTTTGAGATATAAACATTTTTGATTTGGATAAAAAATAAATAAGTGAAATAAAAAAAATATATATTATATATCATTATATGTACATATACATATAATAATTAATAACATTGTTTATATGTTTATATAGTAATTTTGCATATTACGCTCCTTAGTTCAAGATGCAAAATCTGTGCAAAAAAGTTCTTACTTTGAAATATATTAAGCTGAATGTCTTAATAAATAAATCATTGTTTCATTATTTCGCCAATATCTTTCCTGAATTCTTCTAAATAGTTGTTACTTTGAGATGTGTATTTTTGAAATATATCAATGTTAGCAAAAATCTGTCAATTTTCTGACATATTCAATAAAAAACACTTCATAATTTCTGTGAAATAATTAAATATTTTAAAAAAGATATATATATATAGTATATATATATATATATATATATATATACTCAAATATATATATATATATATATATATATATTTATTTTGAGATACTAAATAAAAAAAAGTCATTATTTATTGAAAAAAATGCTAAATTATTATTTTTTTTACATTTAAATACCACAAATTTGCGCATCAATTTTTCATTGTAGCTCTGATTTGTGAGAAAAGTAATTATCAGATGTTGGTTGCTAAGGACCTTAAGTACTCAATGACTATAAACTATTCAGTCAGCACTAGAACAATACAGTGTTAGGGAGCTGGGCACCTGTCAGTTCCCCAGAAAGGATACTAGCCTGTTGCTGTCCTCCTGAGCACTGGGTGGCACTGTGGAGCTATGCACTGGCCCACTTGACCCAGTGCTGAGGTCACTAAACAGTGATTTATAGAGTATAAAAAAAAACAGTCATAGGTCATTTAAGGAAGCATCACTAAGAGCTGGACACCGGCCTGTTGGTCCCTTCCGGGGAGCTAGGTGGTGCTAGAGGCACTGCCCAGGACCATGTTGAGGAGCTACAGTAGATGCCGCCCTGCCGATACTGTGTATTGCACTGCATGGTACTGGAGTGGCCTCTAGGGTGGTAGGCGGTGCTGTGGGTGGGGTGCCCCCTAGGGTATTAGGTGGTTTGTATCCTTGTTGCCATGGTTGCAACACATATACTACTTATTAAACATCGGCATAGATCATTTACAACTAACGTGAGATCAGTGACAGCAGCTTATTAAAGTTGAACTGAGCAAAAATCTTCATCTTCTCCCACCTGTTGTCATGGATACACTCCTTTCCCCGCGCAAACTCCAGGGGGCAGCGTTATCCGCTCGGCAGTTCACGATTAGGTTTCCACGACTGGCCTCGAAGTGACAGAGCATGACAGCGCCTACGACCGGCGCAGAACCCGTCATCAGCCTCCCTGGTTTCCTCCTCCTGTGGAAAGGCTCCACTCGTGCTCCAGCTGTGTGCATTCAGCCCGAGCTCTGACCGGCCCTGGGTATGACTATGGCCTTTATCAGTCATGGTCTCCATGGAAACATTAGAGAAACCAAAAGGCCTTTAGTTGTTTATCACCGGCCGGCCGATTAGCTCCCGGATAGAGGCGGTCAGGGCAGATGCAGTTCTGCCCGCTCGGTGGTGAGGGTTCCCTACATGTTCTGTTATATAAGAGCTCTACTAATGACGCTCAGATAAGGGACTGTACAGAGGAGCCAGCCATGCTCTGCCTACTAGCTGTGCTCTGTGCTCTTCCATAGCAACGGTTGCTAGGTTTGACAAGCCTGGATAGACATAATAGGAAGAAATCAAGTTAACATATAGACCCCCCCCCCCCCTCCCCCTAATATATCAACAGCTAGCACTATGGCTATGAGGCTAATGTAGCTAACAACTAATGGAAGCTAAGCTAAGCTGAGGCAAATGTAGCTATGAGTAGCGGAAGCTTGCCAGTTATCTCTAAAGCTACAAAGCTAATGTAGCTAACAAGCAATGGAAGCTCATATCTCACCAATTAGCACTAGAGCTACAAAGCTAGTGTAGCTAACAAGTAACAGATGCTCAAACGTTATCAATTAGCACTAGAGCTACAAAGCTAATGTAGCTAACAAGCAATGGAAGCTTATACCGCACCGGTTTCGCTGAAGATACAAAGCTAATGATGCTAACAAGCAATGGAGGCTTATAACTCATCAATTAGCACTAGAGCTACAAAGCTAGTGTAGCTAACAAGTAACAGATGCTCATACGTTATCAATTAGCACTAGAGCTACAAAGCTAATGTAGCTAACAAGTAACAGATGCTCATACGTTATCAATTAGCACTAGAGCTACAAAGCTAATGTAGCTAACAAGCAATGGAAGCTTATACCTTACCAATTAGCACTAGAGCTACAAAGCTAGTGTAGCTAACAAGTAAGAGATGCTCATACATTATCAATTAGCACTAGAGCTACAAAGCTAATGTAGCTAACAAGCAATGGAAGCTTATACCGCACCGGTTTTCGCTGAAGATACAAAGCTAATGATGCTAACAAGCAATGGAGGCTTATAACTCATCAATTAGCACTAGAGCTACAAAGCTAGTGTAGCTAACAAGTAACAGATGCTCATACCTTATCAATTAGCACTAGAGCTACAAAGCTAATGTAGCTAACAAGCAATGGAAGCTCATATCTCACCAATTAGCACTAGAGCTACAAAGCTAGTGTAGCTAACAAGTAACAGATGCTCAAACGTTATCAATTAGCACTAGAGCTACAAAGCTAATGTAGCTAACAAGCAATGGAAGCTTATACCGCACCGGTTTTCGCTGAAGATACAAAGCTAATGATGCTAACAAGCAATGGAGGCTTATAACTCATCAATTAGCACTAGAGCTACAAAGCTAGTGTAGCTAACAAGTAACAGATGCTCATACCTTATCAATTAGCACTAGAGCTACAAAGCTAATGTAGCTAACAAGCAATGGAAGCTTATACCTTACCAATTAGCACTAGAGCTACAAAGCTAGTGTAGCTAACAAGTAACAGATGCTCATACCTTATCAATTAGCACTAGAGCTACAAAGCTAGTGTAGCTAACAAGTAACAGATGCTCATACCTTATCAATTAGCACTAGAGCTACAAAGCTAATGTAGCTAACAAGCAATGGAAGCTTATACCGCACCGGTGTTCGCTGAAGATACAAAGCTAATGATGCTAACAAGCAATGGAAGCTCATATCTCACCAATTACCACTAGAGCTACAAAGCTAGTGTAGCTAACAAGTAACAGATGCTCATACCTTATCAATTAGCACTAGAGCTACAAAGCTAGTGTAGCTAACAAGTAACATATGCTCATACCTTATCAATTAGCACTAGAGCTACAAAGCTAATGTAGCTAACAAGTAACAGATGCTCATACCTTATCAATTAGCACTAGAGCTACAAAGCTAGTGTAGCTAACAAGTAACGGATGCTCATACCTTATCAATTAGCACTAGAGCTACAAAGCTAATGTAGCTAACAAGTAACAGATGCTCATACCTTATCAATTAGCACTAGAGCTACAAAGCTAATGTAGCTAACAAGTAATGGAAGCTTACAAGACAAATTAAACTATGAAGTAATGGAAGCTTATACGGCACCGATTTTCGCTGAAGAAACAAAGCTAATGATGCTAACAAGCAATGGAAGCTTATAGCTCATCAATTAGCACTACTGCTACAAAGCTAATGTAGCTAACTACTAATGAAACCTTGCCAGTTATCACTGAAGATACAAAGCTAATGATGCTAACAAGCAATGGAGGCTTATAACTCATCAATTAGCACTAGAGCTACAAAGCTAGTGTAGCTAACAAGTAACAGATGCTCATACCTTATCAATTAGCACTAGAGCTACAAAGCTAATGTAGCTAACAAGCAATGGAAGCTCATATCTCACCAATTAGCACTAGAGCTACAAAGCTAGTGTAGCTAACAAGTAACAGATGCTCAAACGTTATCAATTAGCACTAGAGCTACAAAGCTAATGTAGCTAACAAGCAATGGAAGCTTATACCGCACCGGTTTTCGCTGAAGATACAAAGCTAATGATGCTAACAAGCAATGGAGGCTTATAACTCATCAATTAGCACTAGAGCTACAAAGCTAGTGTAGCTAACAAGTAACAGATGCTCATACCTTATCAATTAGCACTAGAGCTACAAAGCTAATGTAGCTAACAAGCAATGGAAGCTTATACCTTACCAATTAGCACTAGAGCTACAAAGCTAGTGTAGCTAACAAGTAACAGATGCTCATACCTTATCAATTAGCACTAGAGCTACAAAGCTAGTGTAGCTAACAAGTAACAGATGCTCATACCTTATCAATTAGCACTAGAGCTACAAAGCTAATGTAGCTAACAAGCAATGGAAGCTTATACCGCACCGGTGTTCGCTGAAGATACAAAGCTAATGATGCTAACAAGCAATGGAAGCTCATATCTCACCAATTACCACTAGAGCTACAAAGCTAGTGTAGCTAACAAGTAACAGATGCTCATACCTTATCAATTAGCACTAGAGCTACAAAGCTAGTGTAGCTAACAAGTAACATATGCTCATACCTTATCAATTAGCACTAGAGCTACAAAGCTAATGTAGCTAACAAGTAACAGATGCTCATACCTTATCAATTAGCACTAGAGCTACAAAGCTAGTGTAGCTAACAAGTAACGGATGCTCATACCTTATCGATTAGCACTAGAGCTACAAAGCTAGTGTAGCTAACAAGTAACAGATGCTCATACCTTATCAATTAGCACTAGAGCTACAAAGCTAATGTAGCTAACAAGTAATGAAAGCTTACAAGACAAATTAAACTATGAAGTAATGGAAGCTTATACGGCACCGATTTTCGCTGAAGAAACAAAGCTAATGATGCTAACAAGCAATGGAAGCTTATAGCTCATCAATTAGCACTACTGCTACAAAGCTAATGTAGCTAACTACTAATGAAACCTTGCCAGTTATCACTGAAGATACAAAGCTAATGTAGGTAACAAGCAATGGAAGCTTATACTTCATCAATTAGCACTACTGCTACAAAGCTAATGACGGTGACATACAATGGAAGCTTATCAATTAGCACCAGAGCTACAAAGCTAATGTAGGTAACAAGTTATGGAAGCTCATACCTCATCAGTTATTAGCAATTAGCACTACAGCTACAGAGCTTATGTAGCTAACAAATAATGGAAACCTACAAGACAAATGTAGCTAAGAAGTAATGAAAGCTAATACCTCGTCAATTATCACTGAAGCAACAAAGCTAATGTTGCTAACAAGAAATGGAAGCATAATGCTAAATAGCGAACCTGCTCCAGCAGTACTGGCAAGCATAGTTCAAATGTAGCCTACGAGCTTGAAATGTCCAAGTGTCCAAAATGGCAATATTAGCATTATCGTATCGCAGGGAAAAACAACTTATATGACAAAGATAATTATTTATATTTCATTATTTAGTTTTGCTTATTTATTTACATTTTGTTTATCACCCCCCCCCCCCTTTTTTTTTTTTCTTCTAGCTTTTCTTTAGCTTAACCTAGCGCTAGCAACGCTCCCGACACTAGGAGGGTAAGGTCGAAGCCAGCAACCGGACACATCCCATCCCCTCTGACGTCATCTTACAGAACGACAATTTAGGACTCAATACGCTAGCCAGCCGATGTAGATAGCATGCTACTCGTTAGCCAGCCGATGTAGATAGCATGCTACTCGTTAGCCAGCCGATGTAGCTAACATGCCCAGCTGGTCCACCCCCTTCGACTGTATTAGCTATCAATTAGCTATCATGCTACTAGTTAGCCAGTTGAGCTGATCCTCCTTCTATTGTATTAGCTAGCATGCTACCGGTTAGCCCGCCACGTTGCCCTCCCGTCCCCCTTCACACTGTGTTTTTGTGGTAGTTGTTTTTTTTCATCGCTTTATTATTTTATTTGAATCCCAATTATCTGCTGATCTTGCACATATCTTAGCTCGATAGCGGATCCGATAGCAAGTGCACGATAGCTAGCTATACCTGTTGGTATCAGGTTTATATGCCAGCGTAGCAACAACAGTATTATATCGTTGAACTTGTGCTAATAAGCGATTCAGATTTAATAAACAAAGTTAAATATCGACGCTCTATCCAGATAAAAAACTTCTGAGTTATGATCAGTAAATATCTTTTGATGAATTGAAACCTGGCATATAAATATGACAATCATGTGCGTGATTGTAACTAATGTAACCTTTGATGAGGGGAGAGAGCGCCATCTACCCACCTGGAGAGAGCAATTGTGGCCGGTTGTGCTCTCTCAGGCTCCGGTCGCTGATGGCAAAGCCTTAGCAATCATTGCTGTGTCCCTTTCTAATATCCCGTCACAAAAGACTTTTCTGTACCAAACATTTTTTGCTAGTTAGCAAGGAAGCTAGTTAGCAAGGGAGTTAGGAAGGAAGCTAGTTAGCAAGGGAGTAAGGAAGGATGCTAGTTAGCAAGGGAGTTAGGAAGGATGCTAGTTAGCAAGGGAGTTAGGAAGGAAGCTAGTTAGCAAGGGAGTAAGGAAGGATGCTAGTTAGCAAGGGAGTTAGGAAGGAAGCTAGTTAGCAAGGGAGTAAGGAAGGATGCTAGTTAGCAAGGGAGTTAGGAAGGAAGCTAGTTAGCAAGGGAGTTAGGAAGGAAGCTAGTTAGCAAGGAAGCAAGCTTACCATAGCTGTGAAACCAACTTAGCAATTAGCATCCAGGCTAACTCGCCTGTCATAAACACTGAAATGACCAAAGTAAAGATAATAGTAACGCGTTCGTGGAGTTTTACTGCATTAGCGGCTAATATTAGCATGTCTTCTCCGCTCTTCAAAACTAGACTGCCCGGAAGATTGCTAATCGGGGACGAATCCCGCCAAAATGAACGTAATTCTGTCCGGATTACGTCCAAATTTGTTGAAGTAGCGGGCGTAGGGGGCGCAGGCTTCCTTGTGTTAGCTTAGCTTGTAGCGTGGATTTAGCATTACGCACATTTTACCTCTGTAATGAGCTCAGAATTCAGACGCACGGCTTCAGAGGTGTGTGTGTACGCCTGGGAAGGAGAGATTAGCGGCGGCTGAAGGTCTTGAGGAAACAGTAGTTCGGGCTGACGCGAAAGCAGAAGCCCAGACACTGAGGCCAATTGTGCTCCCTCAGGCCCCGGCTGCTGATGGCAGGCAGCGTGCCAGCAGCTACATTCCGCCGCTAGTTCGTGTCCGATACTGGAATGGAAATTCATGTAAGATGCCAACGTCTGCCTCGTACGAAGGGTAGCCTCCAGCATGCTAGCTAACTCCATCTTCCCACCTACGAAAGTTTTTGTACATTTTGCTAATAATCCTAATTTGCGTATTTAGAGTGCTAGCATGGCTAATGCACGCCAACAGAGCTGACATGGCGATAACTGCAGCTAATACTGACTAGCACTGCGTTCCATTTGGACTGGGATGTCTGACTTTCCGAGTTTCGGAACGCCCTCACAGTCGGGAGAGCCTCATCAACCCCGAGTTCAAAATCCAAGATGGCCGCACTGTACATCAACAGTAGTAAAAGCAGTAGTGTTATAGAGTTGATTAGCTCTTCTGTCCATTTGTGCTTCAGTTCCATCTGTGGACGCTAATGATGCTAACAATGCTAACCTGGGACGTTTTGGTGAGCTTTGCCATAAAAAAACATAAAACGGCGGTAAAGGATCGTCAATTCAATCAATTATTGGAATGTTTAGCTGGAATGCGGTCAGCTCGGATGTCACATCATTCCCAGCTCCGTCATTCCGACTTCCGGGGTACATGGAACGAACGCAGCAAAACTGCTCTTGCTAACAGGTTTACTCTAGTTAAAAGGTAAAGGTATCAGGCTAAGGCAGGCTAAATGGAGCTAACAGGCTAACTTTAGCTAGCAGAGTAGTCCATAGCTGCCCAGGGATCATTGAGGCAGGATCTCTCTGACTGAAATTTTTCAGTCTTCAGCCTCGTGAGGCGGGTCGTGCCTCGTTTAGGCGGGCCGTTACATTACTAATCACACCGAAGAAATATTTTATGGATTTTACGCTGCTTTACGTGATATTTAAAATTCAGGCTGATGGAATTAAACATGTTCAGGCTATCAGAGCACCCTCATCGCATCTGCATCAAGGAGTGGGAAGAGGAGAGAGAGAGCTTTGAGCTGGCCTAGTTTTAATGGGATTAAAAAGAAAAACCAATTCAAATTTACATGACCTATTTATTTGTAGCGGGACGGCCTAGAAGAGGCAATTTCGCTTACTGACGGCCTGGGCGAGAGAGGCTGACTGACTGACGTGCCAGTATCGCTACTGTGGTGGTAGCATCACTATTGTGCCTCGCTACTGTGCCAGCCACCAGCCTTGCCTAGGATCGCTATCGGGGTTTTCATTGCTATTGCGATGTTATCGTCGCTACTATGCTGCTAATGCCAATTTATAGCGATGCCGATTTATACAACGGCATAAGAAGTTAAGACCAGAATGAAAAAGTTCATATTTATTGTAGCATTGCACGGAAGTTTTTGTACATTTTGCTAATAATCCTAGTTTGCGTCTTTACTTGCTAAGGCGGTGCTAACGTGGGCTAATGCACGCCAACAGAGCTGGCATGGCGATAACTGCAGCTAATACTGACTAGCACTGCGTTCCATTTGGACTGGGATGTCTGACTTTCCGAGTTTCGGAACGCCCTCACAGTCGGGAGAGCCTCACCAACCCAGAGTTCAAAATCCAAGATGGCCGCACTGTACATCAACAGTAGTAAAAGCAGTAGTGTTCTGTCCATTTGTGCTTCAGTTCCATCTGTGGACGCTAATGATGCTAACAATGCTAACCTGGGACTTTTTGGCGATAATCAATCAATTATCGGAATGTTTAACTGGAATGCGGTCAACTCGGATGTGGCGTCATTCCCAGCTCCGTCATTCCGACTGGAACGAACGCAGCAAAACTGCTCTTGCTAACAGGTTTACTTTAGTTAACAGGTTTAAATCAGGCTAAGGCAGGCTAAATGGAGCTAACAGGCTAACTTTAGCTAGCAGAGTAGTCCATAGCTGCCCAGGGATCATTGAGGCAGGATCTCTCTGACTGAAATTTTTCAGTCTTCAGCCTCGTGAGGCGGGTCGTGCCTCGTTTAGATGGGCCGTTACATTACTAATCACACCGAAGAAATATTTCATAGATTTTACGCTGCTTTACGTGATATTTAAAATTCAGGCTGATAGAATTAAACATGCAGCCGATTTATACAATGACAGTAGGAGTTAAATGTTGACCAGAATTAAAATGTTCATATTTATTGTTAGCATTGCTATCATGACATTAGCATCATTAGCCTGCCATCCACCGGCTTCGTCCTGCATCACTCCTGCAGTGATAGCTTTGCTAGCGCCGCGGTAGCTTCACACTATCGTGCCGTTACCATTGCTACCGTGCTGCTAATGCCGCGGTAAGATGAACTTGCCATGTGTAAAGAGTTTCACCATAGTTTGGAGAAGATTTGGGGTCTTAAACATGTCTTTAAGGCTTGCTACTAGATTATGGAGGAGCATTGCTGTGTGGATTTGATTGCATTCAGCAACAAGAGCACCGTTAGTGAGGTCAGGATGTTCGCTGTTCAGGATGTTCCCTAACTCATCTTAAAAGTATTGGATGGAGCATCACCATCATTCCGGTAAACACAGTTCTTTCACTGCTCCACAGCTCCATGCTGGGGGGCTTTATACCCCTCTAGCCAACGCCTGGCATTAGGCAGCATGGTGCCAACAGGTTCATGTTGTCTTATTCTATTGGCAGCACTTCTCTCAAAACAAGGAAAGCCAGGCAGGCCTAGTTTTGCCGGGCCGCCATTCTCTGGCTGCAGAGAATGGTCAATGGCATTTCAGCAATGGGCAGTTTGGGACCACAAGATCTGCTCTTTATTGTGAAAAAGGTTCGGTGGTCTGAAATGACCTCTATTCTGCTTCCTGACCTGGTCTAGGTGGTAAACTCAAGCCTTGCCCTAAGAGGCTTAAGATGTTGACCACATATTTACTAGATGTTAGATGTGCAGGGCCCAGGACCTCATGAACATGGCTAGTAATGCTACCGCGCCGTTTGCATGCTGGGCATCGTGGTAGTGATGCGGGGTGTGGCTGGTAGATGTGCGGTACCGATGCTAACACCATAGCAGCGATGCTAAGGCCGCATACTGGTGGAAGCATTAGTAGCATGTCGGCCACCAGCCTCGCCTAGCATCGCTACCGCAGTGTTAGCGCGTCGGCCACCAGCTTCACCCAGCAATAATACTGTGCTGTTAGCATCAATACTGCACTGTTAGCATTGTTAATGCACGGTTAGTATCGCTACCACGCTTTTTTTTAAGCCTCGCTTATGCCTTGGCCGACGCTTCAGGCCTGAGGTAGGGGTTGTCGCAAGGCCCGCTGCTAATACCGTGGTAGTGATGTTGGGTCGCCATGCTATCGCTACAGACTGCGTATTTGGGCCTCATTACCTCTGCAGTTCCTGGGGCCTCCACATTTCCAGCAGTTTGACTGCATCGCCTCTTTATTGTTGGGCCAATGAATGAAGGACGAATTTGAACTATACCTAAATGTTATTTTGGACGATTTGTGCGATTTGTACATATTAATAAAATTACTTATTAAAAACAGCCTTTAACTACACTCATTGTTAACCCAGTTGAAGCTCCTCATCGTTAAGGATTAGGCCCAGTAACTGTGCAATCCCTGCCTTGTTCGATTTAACCCAGATTTCAAAAGAGAACGACATTACGTAAAGTTCTTATTAGCATTAGCATACACTGGGTGACTATCCTGGTGCCAACAGTTAAAAGTCAAAGATCTGGTGATTATGTAGATATGAGAAAATGGGGGCTAAGAAGTTCGGTTGGAGTGCAAATCGGGATTATTACTTCCAGAAACAGGTTAGGAGTTCATGCAGGGATTGGAAGACCTGAAGCTCGTCGAAATATGGGACTTCTAAGCCGCGAATCAGGGCAGTTATGAGGATTCAGTCACGTCAACAACAACAAAAACAACTGCTAGCCGAAGCCTAGCAAACCCAAGGAACCAGTTACCGCTGAATGTAGCTTGGGCAAACGTTTGGGATACGTTTCTGAACAGGTTCCTTCTGAATTTATCAGTTTGTTGCTATAAAAACTGAGAAAGTCGGAAATGTCCACACAGTGTTTTCGTTAATTCGTTTTATCTCAAAAACGTCAACAAAAGCTAGACGTTGTCACAGCGCTTTCGTTTCTCATATATTCTTAAACACGTCAACAACAGCTAGTCAAGGCCTTGCAAACACCAAAGCAACACTGAATGTAGCTTCAGCAAACGTTTATATACTTTTTATAAACAAGTTCCCTCTCAATTGATCAGTGTAGTCCCGTAAAAACACCTGAAATGTCCACGAAATCACTACCCCGCCAGCCACCGGCCTCGTCTTGCATCGCAGTAGTAGCAACGCTATTGCTGCGTTAGCCTGCAGGCCTCCAGCCTCGCACAGCATCGCTATCAGGGTAGCGTCCTTGAATTGCACAATGCCAAAGGGAATTCATATTTATTGATTGAAAGTGTTAGCATCACTATCATGACATTAGCATCTCTACCGCGCCAGCCACCGGACTTTGCCGACTATCCTGGGACCAGTAGTTGAAAGTCAACGAGATTATTACTTCTAGCAATGGAAGACATAAAGCTTGTCAAACTTCGAACCAGGGATTCAGTCACGTCAACAACAACAACAACAACAACAACAACTGCTAGTCGAAGCCTAGCAAACCCAGGCACCAGTCACGTTTGGGTTACATTTCTGAACAGATTCCTTCTGAATTTATCAGTTCATTTATGAAATGTCCACACAGCGCTTTCATTTATCATATATTCTTAAACACGTCAACAACAGCTAGTCAAGGCCTTGCAAACACCATAGGCGTGCTAGCGATGCTGTAGCGCAGTAGCGTTGTTGCATTACCACAATGGCAATGGGAATTCCTATTTATTGAAAGTGTTAACATCGCTATCATGCCATCGCTATCGCCACTGGCCTTTACTGACTATCCTGGCGCCAGTAGTTGAAAGTCAAAGATCTGGTTATTATGTAGATACGAGAAAATGGAGGCTAAGTAGTGCAACCAGGGCAGTTATGAGGATTCAATCGTCGTCAACAACGACAACAACAACTGCTAGCCGAAGCCTAGCAAACCCAGGCACCAGTTACCGCTGAATGTAGCTTGGGCAAACGTTTGGGATACGTTTCTGAACAGATGCCTTCTGAATTTATCAGTTTATTGCTATAAAAACTGAGAAAGTCGGAAATGTCCACACAGTGTTTTCGTTTATTCGTTTTATCTCAAAAACGTCAACAACAGCTAGTCAAGGCCTTGCTAACACCAAAGGCGAACGTTTACATCCCTTATTTAAACACATTCCCTCAGATTGATCAATTTAGTCCCATAAAACACCTTTAATGTCCACAAAATATGTTTGTTTATTATTTTTATTGTGTTTTGTGTACTTATTTCGTGTACTTATTTACCAAGCTCATTTTGGGGAAATTAGCTTAGCATACTTTGTATGTATTGTTTTACTGGTATTATTAAAGTTAAAATATTGACTTAATAGTATTAATAAGTATTAATATTAGTAATAAATCGATAAACTATAAGCCTACATAACGCTCGCGCTACAGCCCTGCCTAAAACATGCGCGCCATCTGTCGGGCGGGCGGAGAAACGCAGCCAGGGTCAGCTGACCTGCCTTGAGCTCAATCACATGACGAGCAGCAGGGACGGCATGTAGGAAGCATTGGGGCGGATTTTTAACGCTAATATCGTCATTTGCGTGCGGTAAGTGCGTGTTTTTAAGGTCGTAACGGGGTATTTAAACGTCCGTGAACGTTTATTTGTGGTTTGGGAAGTTTAGAAGAGCTTGCAGTTGAGTTTTGCTGCATTAAGCTTCGTGTTGTTGTAATTGTCCGTTCCACCTTAAATAGTGCAGCAGTTACATTCTGGCGCCTGAGGCGCCAGAATGTAACTGCTGCACTATTTAAGGTGGAACGGACAATTACAATAAGACGTCAGAAAAAAACCCCAAAAAACTCATCTGCTTTTATCTACTGCAACTTTACAAGCTTTATTGAATATATTGATCAAAATAAAACATTAATTACATATTTAATCGAACATATTTGCTCTTTCTCTTGCAGGAACATGCAAAAATGGCATCTGCTGTGGAAAGGACTGATGATCTTGTGAAGGAGTATCTGATCTACAGAGGCTTCACCAGTGCCCTCAAACACCTGGATTCAGAAATCAAGGCTGACAAGGAGAAAGGGTTCCGGGTAGGCATCCATAGGCACACAGCGTCAGAGTGGGGTTGGGTGGGTTCTAGAGAAACCCACCGAGCCAGGATCATTGTGACTGGGACCAGAAGTCTGGACCCCTTAAAGCTCCCTTACGGAAAGTTCTTACACCATATACTCATCGATCAGAGAGGTTTGAGATGATTTCGGGCCTAAAATGTGCTTTTAATGGCATATTGTTGACATGGTGGAGGGATACAGGTGCAGTTTTGCAGCAAAAAGTAGTTCCCAAGGGAAAAAGGTCCTGATCAGATCTGCCACTGTTGTACCTGGTCAGCATTACGTATAAAACCTGGATGACGTGGGTGGGTTTAGTGTGGGTTTGGGTTTAGTTAGTAAAATTTGTTATATTTGTGTCTTGGTGATGGTTTACATCTTAAGCAGAAATAGAAATAGTGGAATATCTTAAATAATGTTGGGTAATGATAAGAAATTCTGTTTTGTTTATACTGTTATTATTACTATAATTATTATTATTATTATTAATATAGTGTTATTGATATAGTATTATCATTTTTGTTTGTAACTGGGAATTTCTTTACCCATTTTGGGGAATTATCTATAATTCTTGTTATTTTGTTTACACTACTTGTTTATATTTTATTTTGTGAAAATAATTTGTATCATTTTTATTTGTAATATGAAGTTTCTTAAACAATTTTGGGGAATTATCCAAAATTCAGTTTTAATTTTGTTTATATTTATATTGATTTGTGTTATTATTATTATTATTATTATTATAGTGTTATTGGTATAGTATATTTTTATTCATAACTTTGCATATCTCTAACAATTTTGGGGAATTATGTAAAATATTTTTTTTATAATGGATTTTTTGTTTTTGTTATTATTATTATTATTATTATTATTATGTTATTGATATAGTACTATTATTTTTATTTATAATGTGGAATTTCTTTACCAGGTTTGGCAAATTATCTGAAATTATGTTTTTATTTTGTTTATACGTTTTGTTGTTTTTGTTATTATTATTATTGTTATTATTATTATAGTGATATTGATAGTATATAGTTTGGATTTCTTTAACAATTGTGGGGAATTATCTGAGATTCAGTTTTTATTTTGTTTATAATTTTGTTTTTTGTTATTAAATTATAGTGTAATTGATATAGTATCATTTTTATTTATAATTTTGCATTTCTATAACAATTTGGGTAATTATCTAAAATTCAGTTTTTTTGTTTATAATGGATTTGTTTGTTTTTGTGTTTTAGTTATTATTATTATTATTATTATTATTAGTAGTAGTAGTATAATTATAATAGTGTTATTGATATAGTATTATTATTTTTATATATAACTTGGAACTTTACCCATTTTATCTAAAAGTCAGTTTTTATTTTGTTTATAATTTATTTGTTTTTGTTATCATTAAGATTATGATTTGTTATTATTATTGTTATTACTGTGTTACTGATACTGTATTTTCATTTTTATTTATAAGTGGGAATTTCTTTAACAATTTTGGGGACTATACTGATAACTGTTACCAACGTTTGTCGCAGGTTGATAAAATAATTGAGCAGCTCCAGCACTTCATTCAGAGCTTTGACCTGGCGGGACTGAAGGACTACTGGGGCTACCTGGACCGCAGGCTGTTCTCCAGGCTGGAGGACGTCTACAGGCCCACAGTCAACAAGCTGAGGACCAGCCTCTTCCGCTACTACCTTGTGCACACCATACAGGTAGGCTTTTACCTAGAGGCTGCTGTTTGCTGACCTCAGGTTTGTCCTTCTCTCACATCTAATGAACCACATGGATGATCTGGTTCCAATGGCGCCAAGGGGTCAAGGGTTGGGATAAATATATTAGGCAGCAAATGACCGGTCGGGTTCTGAAGGTGATGTGTTGGAAGCAGGAACCAGACTGTGATGGCTAGATAACTGGGTCAGAACATCTGCAAAACATCAGGCAGGTCTTGTGGGGTCGGTGGACAGTGGGCAACCGATGAACCACTGAGGCTCATTGATTCTCATGGCGATCCCACCTCTCAGCTTACAGGCCCTTAACGTGACGGCTCATGCTATACCCCGGTTTATTGACCGATTGATGGTCACTAATGATTGAGGTTAATGTGGAATGTCTTTGTCCTCCTCAGATGAAGAATCAGGAGAAGACTCAGGAGTTTTTCCAGAAGCAGGCGGCTGAGCTGCAGGGACAGGCAGAGTGGCGGGATTGGTTCGTTTTGCCCTTCATCCCGGTGCCGGAGCAGAACCCGGCCTTTTCGCCGTATTTCTCCCGCCAGTGGGCCGACACTTTCCTCGTCTCGCTCCACAACTTCCTCAGCGTTCTCTTCCAGTGCATGCATATCCTTACCCCAGTGCCTCTGCCTGACCTGACGGTTAACCACCACAAGGTTTCTGCATAATTAATTAGTATTTAAAAAAAACACTCCCCGGCCACTTTATCGGAAACCCCTGTACCCTGTAATTCCACCTTGTTGTTGTGCAGTTAGAGACTGCAGCTCATCGGTCATCTTTGTATTAGTCTTTCATCAGTGGCCAGTTCTTCACCACAGAGCTGCACCTGGCCAGATGTTTTTTGGTGGTGGAATGGACCACAAACCCCAGTAACATCTGGACAACGGCAGAAACCCCGTTGTCAGAAACTGACCAGCACAAGGCAAAAGGTGTTCCTAATAAAATGGCCAGCGAGTGGAAACACAAACTAGTAGGTGTTTCTAATAAAGTGGCCAGCGAGTGGAAGCACAAGCTAGTAGGTGTTTCTAATAAAGTGGCCAGTCTGGAAGCACAAGCTAGTAGGTGTTTCTAATAAAGTGGCCAGTCTGGAAGCACAAGCCAGTGAGTGTAATTCTGAAAAGCTAGGTGTCTCCAAATGTTTGGCCGTAGGTTGTTGTTCTACTGTGAAGCTCCTTAATATCCCCACCCCAGCCAGTCCTCCTGAGCTTTGATGCTGAAGTGCAGAAGACCACCAGCATCCAAGAGGAGAGCGAACAGCTGCGGCAGCTGGTGAGGCACTAACATCCCCCCACCCCACACACACACACACACACACCTATTCGGCCTCACCAGGAGAGTCTGTGCAGAGTAGCCAGTTAACCGTACCTACGCCTTCACCTGCACCTTTGCCACCATTAGCATCGCAATCGTGCTGCTAGAAAAGCTACCGCAGTGTTAGCAGCACTACCGTTCTGGCCGAAGTAGCTGAATGCATTCATTAGAAGAGGCGTCCACAAACATTTGGACATATAGTGTGTGTATATAATAGGTGGCTCCATCATCGTGAGGTCGGCAGTTCGATTCCCTGGTGGCTGGAAATTCCAGAGAGCAAACCGGGTGGGTAGGATGGTCCTCCTTCTCCCCCCCCCCCCATTGCTCACTCAGGTACTGCCAATAGAATAGGACTCTCTGGAGCAGATTAACAAACATGCACCTGTTGGTACCATGCTGCCTAATGCCAGATGTGGTCTAAAGGGGTGTAACCCCCTCCCAAGCATGTGGCAGCATTGGAACTGGGTTCTCTGGAATGATGGTGGTGCTCCATGCAATAATTTTGAACATGCTGACCTTATGGCTGAGCACAATCAAATCCTCACAGCAATGCTCCTCCAAAGTCTAGCAGAAAGCCTTGCCTTGTACAGCAGAGACAGTTACTCCAACAGTAACTGGGTGATCTCTTTCAGTAAATGGTAAACGAGCAGGTGTCCCAATACTTTTGTCAATAAAGTGTACCTATCATGTAGTTACGTTAGAAAGGCTTGCTGTTGTGGCGTCGACAGGAAGACGTGAGGTTTAGGGATCGGTGTTTGAAAGGAAACGATGGTATCAGTGCATCCCTCTCAGAATCCACAGTGAGTCATTCGTCCAATCAGGAGAGGAGTGGGTGTGCGAAGCTCACGCCCAGCAGTGTTTTACCATAGCCAGAAAGCTAACGCTCGCCGCTCTCGCTCTGTGTTTCAGTTGTTCGCGCTTCAAGGAGAATCGAAGGCCAAGAAAGCCGAGGAGATGGTGCATCACAAACTGCCCGCCTACGTCCAGCACATGGACCGACTCGGCGACACAGAGCTGTGAGGGCCTACTTTCAGAACGGGACGCGCCATTCTTGTTGGGATGGGGGTGGTGGTGTTTTTTTTTTTTTTTGTTTTGTTTTTTTTTTTTTAATAATTATTGCACTAAGGAAAAGACTCCTTGTTTTTAGCCTTTGTACAGAATTCAGATCTTTAACTTATTCCCACACTACTGGTACTACCCGTACTCTTTTTTTTTTTTTTTAAACAGGGAATAAAAGTGCCCTTGAGCTGGGATTTTTCCCCTCCCTACCGTCTACAGTCTTGTTTTTGTCGGGTTTCTGTTCTCGCTTCAGCTCGGCATTCGCCTTCAGCAGCTAGCGAATCCACCAGATCCTCAAGTCAGCTGACCGGGGACACATTGTATTGAGCTCAGTGTTGGGCTGAACGTCAAGATTCGAATGCTTTTTCCCCTTTTCCTTAGAGACGCTAAGTGACAAAAGTATTGGGACACACCTCTTAATCGTTGAATCCAGGGCTTCCATTCAGGCCCGCTGCCACGGCTGTATAAAGCTCACCGAATTCGGTTGGAGTCGGGTGTAATTTCTTCCTTCCTAGGTACTTCACCACCAACTCCCTTACTTGATGGCTGCGTTCCAAACCTGCTATTAGTGCTAACCATGTTAATGCCTATGCCTATCAAAAGCTCCTGTAGGTGTCCCAATACTTTTGTCCGTTTAGAGGAGCTTCCAGACTTTGAATGACCAGGACTGGAAACCTCTGGATTTAAGGTCCAGAGGTCCAGTGGGGGATAACGTGGCCACACATGGAGTTCCATCTTCTTCCTGTCTTGGCTGAGGGACTGCATAGGGACGGTCTTCTAGGTCTTAACGGTCTCCCCTTGGCAAGCTGCTGATTCTCAGAAAGTGGCCGAGCTCACACAGGCCTTATTGTTTTGTGTGTGTTTGCGTATGTGAGTGTGTGGGGTGGGTTGGGGGTGTGTGTTACCAGGAATGGTGAGGTTTGTATTGATTGGTCCACTCAGCAGAAGTTGATGGACAGTGTGAATGAGGACCAGTAACAGAGTGACCGTGTAGTCTTTGCATGTTCAGGAGAATGAGGTGTGTGTGTGTGTGTGTGTGTGTGTGTATGTGATGTCTTTGTCACAGGGACCTGGTGACGAGCCAGCGGGCCGCTAACCCCACCACTCCTTCCAGAAACTTCTTCTCCACCTTCTTGCCGCAGGGTCGAAGAACCCCGGCCCGAACGCCTCAGGGGGCTCCCGGTTCCTCCCCAACCCAAGCTGCCCTCGGCAGGAAGGACCCCACAGCCAGTCAGGTAAGAGTTTGTTTGTTTGTTACGGATGGGGATGTGACTGGAACGTTTGTTACGGATGGGGATGTGACTGGAACGTTTGTTACGGATGGGGATGTGACTGAATATTCCTTCTGGGTGGTGATTTGATTGGACCTTCGTTCCGGATAAGGATGTGATCAAAACTTTTGTTCCGGATGGGCATGTGATTGGAACTTTTGCCCCTGATGGGATGTGATTGGAACTTTTGCCCCTGATGGGGTGTGATTGGAACTTTTGCCCCTGATGGGGTGTGATTGGAACTTTTGCCCCTGATGGGGTGTGATTGGAACTTTTGCCCCTGATGGGATGTGATTGGAACTTTTGCTCCTGATGGGATGTGATTGGTACTTTTGTTTCCTGATGGGATGTGATTGGAACTTTTGCCCCTGATGGGATGTGATTGGAACTTTTGCCCCTGATGGGATGTGATTGGAACTTTTGCCCCTGATGGGATGTGATTGGAACTTTTGCTCCTGATGGGATGTGATTGGAACTTTTGCTCCTGATGGGATGTGATTGGTACTTTTGTTTCCTGATGGGATGTGATTGGTACTTTTGCCCCTGATGGGGTGTGATTGGTACTTTTGTTTCCTGATGGGATGTGATTGGTACTTTTGTTTCCTGATGGGATGTGATTGGTACTTCTGTTTCCTGATGGGATGTGATTGGTACTTCTGTTTCCTGATGGGATGTGATTGGTACTTTTGTTTCCTGATGGGATGTGATCGGAACTTTTGTTCTGGATGGGGATGTGATCGGAACTTTTGTTCTGGATGGGGATGTGATCGGAACTTTTGTTCCGGATGGGGATGTGATTGGAGCTTTTGTCCCGAATGGGTATGTGACTGGTACTTTTGTCCCCGATGGGGATGTGATCGGATATTCCTTTTGTGTGTGGCTGTGATTGGACCTTCGTTCCGGATGGGGATGTGATTGGAACTTCGTTCCAGGTGGGGTTGTGATTGGACCTTCGTTCTGGATGGGGATGTGATTGGAACTTTGTTCCAGGTGGGGATGTGATCGGACCTTCGTTCTGGATGGGGATGTGATTTTAATTTTGTCTTTTTAATTTTTTTATTTTTAGTCAGTAAAAGTTAAAGACCCCACAACCTCCAAGGACTCCAAGCTGGCAGTGACCATGGAGCCGATCACTGGTCACTCCAGACAGAAGAGACAACTGGACCATGAGAAGGAGAGGAAGGAACTGTTCTCCAAGCAGCAGGCACAGGTCTAACACCACTGAGTGCCTTTTGGTTTAGTATCTAGTACCACGGTTTTACTGCGTTAATGCTTAAACATTTAACTGTGTATAACCGTGTGTGTGTGTGTGTGTGTGTGTGTGTGTGTGTGTGTGCTCAGACTTCTGAAAAAAGGGCAGAAAGCTCAGACAACGAGGCTCAGCCTGAGAGTGAGGCCACAGACTCCCCCACCAATCAGGCGCGAGGTGGCAGCGAAGTGGGCGGGGCAGGGGTGGAGCAGCCCTTCATCAAGCTCAGTCAGGAGGAGTACGGCGAGCACCACTCGTCCATCATGCACTGCAGGTAGGCACTGACACACGGCCTGAGAGAAGGAGACACCTGGGATACCACTTGCCTACTAACTGCCCAGATAGCGTTTCCGATAACACGTCAAAACGTTTGTGGAGGTCGCTATGGCAACCGAAATGCTCTGTAATATTTTACAGTTTTACAGTTATTTTACAGTTATGCTAAGCAGTTGATGTTTGTCTGAGATGGAAAACGTAGTGTTTTGAGAGCCTAGTTGAGAGGACGTTGAGATTGGTGACAGTCTAAGTCAAGAGTTTGTTAGCGACGTTAGCCTAGCGCCTCCCGCTGCAAACCGAAGAAGCACACAACGGATACTCTGTGAGCCCAGATACTGTAGATCAGCCAAGGCATGTTTGGTGTCTGACGTGTGCTTCTTTGGTGTAAAATCGGAGATGCTAGGCTAATGTTGCTAACTAACACTGGGCTTAGATTGTCACCAATTTCTTCTCCCTTTCAGCTTCGCTCTCACTTCTATATTTTTGGATTTTAGACAAATGCTAATCAAAAAAAACCTCAACAGAGCTTAAACTTGAAAGTCTGAATTAGGGATGTCCCAATCTGATCCAGTGGCTCGAGATCGGGGGCCGATCCAGGCGTTTTCCCTGGGTAATTATTTTTTTTTAGGGTAGTTGGGGGGGGGGGGGGGGGGGGGGTCTATTAACGTCCATTAACACTACAGCAAACCTAAGGACCGGAAGTGGATGGGACCCTTAAAAGCAGATATCCGATCCATTAAAAATGCCTGTATTGGCCCCAGATCTCTGGATTAAGACTGTAGTAAGTCAAACCGTGTTAAAGTTGAGAGGGACATGAGATTGGTGACAGTCAAACTCCAGTGTTTGTTAGCGACATTAGCCTAGCGTTTCCGTTTCAGACCAAAGAAGCACACATCCTACACCAAACATGTCTTGACTGATCTACTGCATCTGGGCTCAGTGACCAATCATGGTCATTTGATTTCTTACCACACTGCTCCTTTAACCATGTCAGCTCCGTCTGCCCATTGTGTTGTCCGGCATTCGCCCATGCAGTTCTTCTCGAACCCGTCTGTATGTGCTCCTGTGTGACAGGGTGGACTGCTCGGGCAGGAGAGTGGCCAGTCTGGACGTGGACGGTGTGGTGAAAGTTTGGTCCTTCAACCCGATCATGCAGACCAAAGCCACCATCATGTCCAAATCTCCTCTGCTGTCGCTGGAGTGGGCCACCAAGCCAGACAGACTGGTGAGAGACCACCCGCTCATGCTCTTTCACACGTTCCTACAGGAGCAAGCCGGAGGTTAAGAGCTCCTGAGCCCCCCGAATAACGCTGGTCCTCTCATGGTACTCGTGTTTAGGACGGGGGTTCATCGTTTAATTTTTCGATGTTATTATGATGACCTCTGGTTGTGGTGTGAAGGTAAGGCTGTGTGTTGTGTTGACCGGTCTGCAGTTGCTGTTGGGCAGTGGGGTCGGCACCGTGAGGCTCTACGATACGGAGGCTAAGAAGAATCTGTATGAGATGAGCATAGACGACGCTCACCCGCGGTAAGTCTTTCTGCATATTAATATTAAATAAATAAATACATGAATTCATTTGATTGGTTAATTAATTGTTTAATTAATACATTAATTGGCTCATTCATTTATGCATTACTTTATTTATTCATTCGTTCAAAAAGGGCTGTCCAGACCTGACCACATATCAAACTATTTGTTAATTCATTTAAAGAATAATATTAAAATAATACATCAAATAATGCTAATATTAAATCAATATTTAATATGAATCTACTTTTATTTTATTAGCTCTTTTTATTTTTATATTAATTGTTGTATTCTACAAATGTCTATGTACATTATTAAGTAACTATTCTGGATATTAATGCTATTGGAGCTTCATATTGGATATTAATGCTATTAGAGCTTCATACTGGATATTAATGTCATTCATACTGGATATTAATGTTATTAGAGCTTCATACTGGATATTAATGCTATTAGAGCTTCATACTGGATAGTAATGTTATTAGAGTTTCATACTGAATAGTAATGTTATTAGAGCTTCATACTGGATATTAATGTTATTAGAGCTTCATACTGGATATTAATGCTATTAGAGCTTCATACTGGATATTAATGTCATTCATACTGGATATTAATGTTATTAGAGCTTCATACTGGATATTAATGTCATTCATACTGGATATTAATGTTATTAGAGCTTCATACTGGATATTAATGCTATTAGAGCTTCATACTGGATAGTAATGCTATTAGAGCTTCATACTGGATAGTAATGTTATTAGAGCTTCATACTGGATATTAATGTTATTAGAGCTTCATACTGAATAGTAATGTTATTAGAGCTTCATACTGGATATTAATGTTATTAGAGCTTCATACTGGATATTAATGCTATTAGAGCTTCATACTGGATATTAATGTTATTAGAGCTTCATACTGGATATTAATGCTATTAGAACTTCATTCTGGATATTAATGCTATTGGAGCTTCATATTGGATATTAATGCTAATAGAGCTTCATACTGGATATTAATGCTAATAGAGCTTCATACTGGATATTAATGTTATTAGAGCTTCATACTGGATATTAATGCTATTAGAGTTTCATACTGGATATTAATGTTATAAGAGCTTCATACTGGATATTAATGTTATTAGAGCTTCATACTGGATATTAATGCTATTAGAACTTCATTCTGGATATTAATGCTATTGGAGCTTCATATTGGATATTAATGCTAATAGAGCTTCATACTGGATATTAATGCTAATAGAGCTTCATACTGGATATTAATGTCATTCATACTGGATATTAATGTTATTAGAGTTTCATACTGGATATTAATGTTATTAGAGCTTCATACTGAATAGTAATGTTATTAGAGCTTCATACTGGATATTAATGCTATTAGAGTTTCATACTGGATATTAATGTTATAAGAGCTTCATACTGGATATTAATGTTATTAGAGCTTCATACTGGATATTAATGCTATTAGAGTTTCATACTGGATATTAATGTTATTAGAGCTTCATACTGGATATTAATGTTATTAGAGCTTCATACTGGATAGTAATGTTTTTAGAGCATCATACTAGATAGTAATGTTATTAGAGCTTCATACTGGATATTAATGTTATTAGAGCTTCATACTGGATATTAATGTTATTAGAACTTCATACTGGATATTAATGATATTAGAGCTTCATACTGGATAGTAATGCTATTAGAACTTTATTCTGGATATTAATGTTATTGGAACTTTATTCTGGATATTAATGTTATTAAAACTTCATACTTGATATTAATGCTATTAGAGCTTCATACTGGATATTAATGCTATTAGATCTTCATACTGGATATTAATGTCATCAGAACTTCATACTGGATATTAATGTTATTAGAGCTTCATTCTGGATATTAATGCTATTAGAGCTTCATACTGGATATTAATGCCATTAGAACTTGAAAGCACTATATTAATAAACGATGTGAGGCACGGTTTCCATGGTGATTTATCAGGTCCTAACATAAATGCTTATTTTGAAGGATCTGCTCAAAACTGTAAAGTCACTTGAAGGTCTGCGTGTCTTTTGCAGGATCTTGTCATTGGCCTGCAGTCCCAGCGGGACGTCCTTCGTGTGCTCAGCGGCGGCGAACATGTCCCGTCCAGGGAGCATAACCGAGACGATGCCTCGTGCATCTCTCCCCGTCTCCGGGCAACTGTTGCTCTGGGACACCAAGACAGTGAAGCAACAGGTACCTCTCCACAGTCTGCTGCATTTCTAGCAATCCTTCCAGCAATTCTTTCAAAGTCCTCTAGGTCGTCAAGACCTTAACTTGACCTCCACCTTGGTGCCAGGCAGCTGCTTAGAGGAGCCCCTGGCTGCTGATTGTTGGGACCAGTCTAATGCAGCAAAACCTGCATGATCTGCACTCACGAAGTGTACCATTAGGACAAAAGTATTGGGACACCTGCTCATTCAGTGTTTCTTCTGAAATCAAGGCTATTAAAACATAGCTGTCTCTGTTGTTCACGAAAGAAGGCTTTCTGCTAGACTTTGGAAGAACATCACTGTGAGAATTTGATTGCATTCATCATCCCAAACTCCCCAGCCATTCCAGAGGGACTGGATGGAGCCCCATCATTCCAGGGAGCCCAGTTCTTTCACAGCTCCACATACCCCTCTAGCCCACGCCTGGCATTCGGCATGGTGGTCCCAATAGGTTCATGTGTGTTTATCTGCCCCAGAGAGTCCTATTATATTGGCAGTACTTCTCTACAGGGAGAAAGTCAAAATAGCTGAATGCATTTGTTACAAGGGGTGTCCACAAACATTTGGACATGTAGTATTCTTTTGTTCTGCTAGCTTGTTGAGTCGTTAAAGTCATTAAAAGTGTGTGTGTGTGTGTGTGTGTGTTGTAGCTGCAGTTTGCTCTGGAGCCCGGCCCCGTGGCTGTTAACTGCACTGCCTTCAACCACAATGGGAACCTGCTGGTGACCGGAGCTGCCGACGGCAGGATTCGCCTGTTCGGTAAATCCTTTCGTTTTTTAATGAATGCTCTGGTTGTTGTTGTTGTTGTGGCACACCTTTGATGTCCAACCGGTAAAATGAAACCGTCTTGTGCAGATATGCAGCGGTACGAGAGTGTGATGAGCTGGAAAGCCCACGATGGTGAGGTGTACAGCGTAGAGTTCAGCTACGATGAGAACACTGTGTTCAGCATCGGGGAGGACGGCAAGGTCAGTTCCATCAGTGTGAGAGTCTTCTCTAGACAACTCCTTCTCTCTCTCTCTCTCTCTCACTTTCTCCCCTTCTTTCCACTTTATCCCTACCTCTCTCTCCCAGTGCTATTCCACTCTCTCCTTTTCCTGCCTCCCCCCCCCCCTCTCTTTCACTCTCTCTGTCTCTCTCCATCTTTCCTCACTATTCTCTTTCCCTCTCTGTCTCTCTCTTTCTCTGTTCAATCTTGCTCTCGCACTCTCTCTCTCTCTCTCTCTATCTCTCTCCCCTTCCTCTCTGCTCAATCTTGCTCTTGCAAGCTCTCACTCTCCCTCTCTCTGGTCTCACAAGCTCTCTCTCTCCTCTGTTCCTCTCTGCTCAATTTTGCTCTCATAAGCTGTCACTCTCTCTGGCTCTCCTCCCTAACTCTCCGCTCTATCTTGCTCTCGCACTCTCCATCTGTCTCTCTCTCTCTCCTCCCTCTCTGCTCTATCTTGCTCTCACACGGCCACTTCCTAACCCTCTCTGCTGTCTCCTCTATCTTGTTTTCTCCACTACTGCTCTAGTCAACTCTGTGGAGCCATTTATTCATTAAACACAATAGCCTGTCTGTCTATCTGTCTATCTGTCTGTCTGTCCTCTCCAGTTCATCCAGTGGAACATCCACCGCTCTGGCGTGAAGCAGTCGGAGTACTCGCTATCCCAGGATGCCGTGGGGCCGTTTGTGCTGTCGGGCTACAGCGGCTACAAGCAGGTCCAGGTGCCGCGAGGCCGACTCTTCGCGTTCGACTCTGAAGGGCAGCACGTCCTCACCTGCTCCAGCTCCGGAGGACTCATCTACCGGGTAAACACCTGCACACACCCGCACTCCGCCGAGATATCGCCTTGCAGCCTAGCATCAGGCACTTTATTAGGCACGCCTGCTCCTTCATGCTGTTATTTAATCGGCCAATCGCGTGGCAGCGGCGCAGTCCATACAGCCCCACAGATACGGGTCAGCCCCTTTAGGTACTTATGATGGCCTAAAAATTAGAATTGGGGCAGAGGGGAGGAACTCGATCACCACCACCATGTCCAACTTTGAGGAGGATGAGCTGCAACAGCAGAAGAACCGCATCAGTTTCTACTTCTGGCCGCAAAGACCAGAAAGCTGAGGTCGCAGCGGCTCAGCACAGGCTCACCAACACGGGGCAGTTGAAGACTGGACCTGGTCTGATGAACCTGAACACAGATGGCAGGGTCAGAATGTGGTGTCAGCAGAGCACGAGTCCATGGGTCGTCTCGAGGTCGTCTCAGACTGCATATGGTAGAATGTTACTGTATGTAATAACAACTTGTATATGTGTGCTGTGTCGTCCTCTGTGCAGCTGAATAAAGGGGAGACGGGCCTGGAGAGCGTGCTGTCCCTGGGAGGTCACAAGGCTCCGGTCGTGACGGTGGACTGGTGTTCGGCTGTGGACTGTGGGACGTGCCTCACGGCCTCCATGGACGGAAAGATCAAATTGAGCACGCTGCTGGCTCAGAAACCCTGATCCCAGCCTGTCTGCCACAGCCTTTATTACAGTTAACCCTTAAGCCCCGCTCAACTGAGATCTACGATCTCCGATCTACGGACGCGGATCTACAAAGCTGCTAGACCCTTAGCTAGTCCAGTCACTCCTACCAGTTACAAACTGGACGGTAGATCAGAATTACGACCAAATGTAAGCTCCACTGTCCATGTCTAGAAAGCAGCAAATAGGGATTTTTTCGTTATGGTTGTGTTTCTGATCCTAGTTCCAGTCCCGCTTGAGATCTAAAGGATGCCAGACGACGTTTACATTGAGAACATGGTAAACAGACCAGATCTAATGGAACGGTATGGTTTCACTTTAATCAGAGGGATCGTTTAGGGCATTAGTTCACGCTGAATACGTCTCTGGAAGCAGGAAAAAGCTTAGTCGGCCTAGTGTGTACAGAAATCTCCAGTTCTCACAGTGTTACACATTTGCATATCGTCATGCAGATCAAAATGAGTATTAAAATGATGTGAACAGAAGCATGTGTGTGTGTGTGTGTGTTTACCCATGTACCCATTCATTACTCAGGTAGAAGTGGAGATACTAGGGTTTAAAAAGATTCAATAGTATCAACTGAAGCTTTTTACTCCAGTAAAAGTGTAAAAGTACTGGTTTCAGAACTACTTCAAGTAGAAAAGTAAAAGTAATGGAAAGAAAACAAAGGCCTGAAGCTTAGGCCGCGCCACAGGGGTCTATAGTGCCCCTCCCCAAAAACCAATTTCTCTAAAAGCCACAATGAGGAGAATGTTCTATTAAAATGTTGATGTTAAAAATGTTGGGCTGCACTAGGCTCCTGTTTCAGCTGCAGATCTGCCCATTGAAAATGAAGCATTTCAGTAATATCAGCTCTATTAAAGGAGCGTCTCTGTGCTCTACTGAGCATCAACATGAGCTTCATGGAGGAAAATATGAGGAGTCGTCGTCTAGAAGTTCTGTAAAGCTGCAGAAAGTCAGACTTCAGAGGCGTGTGATCAATAAGCTTTATTGGAATGGAAATGTGGGGCTCAGTCGGGACGTTTCACTGCAGCTCTCTTGAGTCTCTGCCACGGACACAGTCTTCATACTAGACTACAGACGTCTGCTGTGAGCTTGCTGGGGTGTGACGGGACGTGTGCAGGTGCAATAGTTTGCTTACAAACCAATAGGGAGTCAGAATTGTATGAATGGTGGGTTTCCGGATGGTGCGATATATCGGGATAGGGCTTTTATTTATTGATTTATTTTTATTTATTTATTTTTTTTAACAATGATGAGCAGATAATTGGGTGAAAATGTAAGGAGTAAAGGTAAAAAAAAAAAAAAGTAAATTATAGATATCCAACATTTCTACTTAAGTAAGCTGTTCACCGCCATCTTACAGAAGGCCCATGTAGGACCCAATACGCTAACATGCCGATGTAGCTAGCATGCTACTTGTTAACCAGAATTATCCAGTAATAGTTACTTTTTTGAATCACTTTATTATTTTCTTTGGATCCCAGTTCAGATCTGCTGATCTTGCACAAGGTTAGCTCGATAGCGGATAGCAAGAGCACGACAGCTAGCTTTACCTGTTGGTATCAGCTTTATATGCCAGCAATATAATATTGTTGTACTTACTAATAAGAGATTAAGTTAAATAGCAACTCTTTATCCAGATACACATTTAAATAAATAAATAGATAATAAACAATTATTTTGCTTTTTTTTTTGCTTTTTTACTTTTTTTTTTTTTTTATACAAAAATATTTTTTCTAGTGATTTTAAACTATCCAAATATCCAGCCTACACTCAAATGGTGCAGAAAAGCCTACCAAGCAGTTTAACTACAGCAGCTTTGCCCATTAATCTACGCTATGGAGGCACACCTGGCACAACAGGTGTCTCGTCGAGAACTGCTACCCATCAAGAAGTCCTACATGGCGCTTCTGCGCATGCGCGGACCCACACTTTTAAACGCGTTCACGTGTTTTTTTTTTTATTATATATATATATTTTTTTAGTTTTTCCTCGTGTGATTTTAATACAATCTTACTGTTTATTTGCTTGGTGTAAAAAAAATAAAAAATAATAATAATACAAAAAAACGATTTACCTGATGTTAGCATTTACGCTATCTCTATATATATATATAACTCTTATGCTTCTGCTGGGAGCCTTTTCTGATATGATGCTTTTGGCAGCTTTGGTAGCTATAAATATTAGCTATGGTAGCAGGCTTCGGCAAGGTAGCACAACTCGACGGAACACCGGCCTTCATATGGCCGAGCCCGCAACTGCAACTTTGCCGAGAGCGACGCGACGTTGCGCTGCACCCTGCCGGTAATCCTGGAAACACGCTTGAAGCCCGGAGAAGATCGGAGAAGCTGTCCGTAAGGAGCAGCCGTTACCAGCCCGGACACGGAGGAGGTCGTCTTCAGCGCCTGACCATGACTACGCACGGCCCCCCACTGGTAGGTTAACCCGTTCATTTGTTTATTTTTTTTTTCGCCAGGTATATAAAGATAGGATAGAGCCATACTATATATATATATATTTTTTTAAATCTTGAATAAGTTATTAATAGAATAAAATAAAAATAAATTAATTAATTAATTTTGCCATGTTTGAAAACTTCCGGCCGGCAAACCGGATGTGGCTTTACCTGCTCCCTCTTAACGGCATTTAAGTGTTAAAAATGTCCAAAAAGCAGTTCGCTAAAGACTTCGGAGTTTGACAGTAATTTACTGGTGTTTTATGGCCGAAATATCCAAAAAAAAAATGTTCCACTTTTTATGCCCCAGGTTAGCATCATCAGTGCTAGCATTGTTAGCGACACCAGTTGATAACAACGTGTTTTGCGCATCCAAACATCATGGAAACATGTCCACACATAGATGTTGGACAGTACTGAGTGTATAGGACTGATTTAATGAGACACAAGCTAATAATAACAGTGCTGATGCACTGCGTAACACTAGCTACTGTTGATTAGCGGTGCGGCCATCTTGGAAATCCAACTTGTTTGGGCTCTGAAGTTAAAAGTTGCATTTTTGGAGCTCGGACTTTCCGTCCCAGGCTTTCAGGGGGTGTTGGGACTTTTTCACTTGACCGTATGGGTGACCAGGAGGGGTTAGAAGTGGGCTCTGTCTGGGTTGTACACTGCATATGGGGCCTAAGGTGGGATTAAGGTGGGCTGCAACAACGGGGCGTCCATTTGGGAAGCCCAACTGGGTCCCGGTGAGAAAGTATGTGCAAAGAAACCCACTCCGAGTTCCTTCGTTAACGTCCAGAGGCTTGGCAGATCTACCGCTGTGGTGGGACTACAAACATGGCCTCATCATGGCAACGTTGCAACGATGCAATATTTGGCTAAATCTCCCTTAGCATGTTGCACCTTGACCCGACACTTCTGTTGGCCATCAACGAAGAAGAAGCCTCTGGCAGAATTCGAAGATGAGTCCAATCTGTTGGGGTAGTGACCGGTTTGATCGGTTCGAGGTCCAGTGAAGCTTGAAGTTAGCCTGCTGCTTTGTCCATTCGTCAACCACCTATGAAGTGTGTCAGCAACCCAAGTCTACACCTCTGTTGGGCATTCAGGTTACTATAAAAGCCAGATATAGCGGCTGTGGGGTGCTGGGGTGCTATGTGATGTTGTGATGCACTGTATGGACAAAAGTATTGGGACACACCTCTTAATCATAGTCATGCAGTCTGCCTTTCTTCCACACTGTCTGGCAGTCTGATGGACGAGTCTGGGATTGGAGAGTGCCAGGAGAACGTTTGGTGGAGGAGGGACAATGCTGTGCAGGTGAAGGGAAGTCAGTCTTGATGCTTCAGCAGTCTGACAGTTTTACGCTTCCAACTTCGTGGAGTCGGTTTGGAGACGGCCCTTTTCTGTTCCAGCCTGGCTGACAGAAAGGCATGGTTGGGTGAGTCTGGTGTGGAAGAACTTAACTGGCCCGCTCGGTGCCCTAACCTCGACCCTTGGCTTTCGATTGGGACCCACTCAGATTGAATCGGGTTGGGGGGGGAAAAAACAAAAACCCAGACATGGTTTACATGATCCGACTGTAACCTGTAAAAGGTTCTTTACACTTATGTCTATGTTTTACAAAAGTGGTACATAGCTCAACCATCTTGAGTTTAGGAGTTAATGTTTTTATATATATATATATATATATATATATTTTTAATGTTTTCCAAAAATACAACTAAACAAACAAGTTGATTCACCACAATGAGGTTGATTGGGGGGGTGGGGGGTGCTGGTTTATTTTATTTATATATATATATATATATATATATATATATATATATATATATATATATATATATATATATAATGTGTGTGTGTGTGTGTGTGGATGTGGTGAAGTTCATCATATGACAATATGTCCAAATTTTATTTATGAAGAAATCAGAGTTTACATGGGTAGAAACATGTACATGATATGAAGAGTATGTTTTTCATCACAGTGGACAAATATAACTGATGTTAAATGCAGATTTTTATTATTATTATTATTGTTTGTTTTTGTTTGAGGTTTTTGGCCACCAGAGGGAGGTGTTCACTCATTCACACGACTTCAGCAATTATTTATACATATGTGTAGTACCAGCAATGGTGAATCACTCTGTGTACACCACTCTGTAGACAACAATAACACTCGCCATTAAAATTCAATTGCACACTGTACAATGATCAACACAGTTATGGTACGCAATGACTGGCATGGTTTGAAGAACCTGTAATTAAGCGATTTAGAGGCTTTTTGACCTTATAATGGGTCCAGACTCCGTGGAGCACATGTATGGTTCATTTTTCTTGTCCCTTCAGTATTGGACAGTATTCAGTATTCAGTCCCTTCTTGGTGGTAACCTCTTAAGAGCTTCTTCCTTCATGCTGCTTTCCACCTCTTCAGAAGTTAACCTTCTTTTAATGGCTCCTGTTAGAAAATCTTTCTGCTTAGCAGAGGGAGTGCCTGTTGGCGATCTGTGTTCCTTTATAAGCTTCTGCAGTGGGTGGGTTAAAGGGCAACCCTCACACAGAAGTTTGTGTCCTGGACTGTGGTCTTTCAACATGCTCTGCAGGATGTCAAAATCATCCCTTCTTGGGTGATTGTCTAGTTTTGCATTTTTGTAAGTTCGACCATTGAACCTCTGTGGGACTGTCCACGGTCTCCACGTCCTGAGTCCGGGTTACATTTTTAGAGCCCCAGTCTTCTAAGCGCCAGGCTAGAATGGTTGCCAAGATCAGGTACTCCACATTGAAGAAATAGTATTGAGTACTGCCGACAGTTGCGACTGTGGCGGAATTGAAGTCCTCTAGAAGTGATTTGTTGGTAATTTGGTCATTAAAATGATCCTTTAAGTTTTGTATTTCCTCACGAATGAGCTTCTTGTACTTGGAGAGTGGTCTACCAGGTCTACTAGGGTTATTCCTCAGCTGCAGAGACTGAAGGGCTGCTACGATCTCAACCTGAGTGATGCTTTGAAGAGCGGTCTTGTTCTTGGAAGTTCTGGTGTTCGATGATTGTTTCTGTTCTTTCTCTTTCTTTTTAGGGAGGCTGGTGTCCAGTTTTAGTACCAGGGGACTGTGGTCAGGCTGTTCTTCAAAAATGTTACATTCTGTGACCGAGCACATCCATTCCTCAGGTAGGAAAAAGTAGTCCAACCTGGACAGGAAATTTTCTTTCTTATAAGTGAAACATTTCTCCGTAAAAAGCTCATAACCGTTTTTTCTTCTGAAGACGTCCACCAGCTGAAGACTCCTCATGAATCTTTTCACACATTTTTTGATTTTAACTTGGTGAGGGTTTATCTTGCCTGGTTCATAGCGCTGTAAGTCTTCGCTGGATGGTATTTTTTTAGCCCTGTCATTTTCTTCCAGTGCAGTGTTGAAATCTCCTCCAATCACCAACGTTCCCACTGCCATTTTCTGCAGATACGGTGTGAGCAGGTCTAGAGTTGTGGTGTCTTTTTGATGGTTGTACACACTCACCAGTGTGTAGTCCTGACCGAGCAGTTCACACCTCACGACGACGTAGCGCCCGTTCCTGTCGACTTCCTGGCTGTAAAGTTTGAACTGTACGGTTTTGTTCACCAAAATTGCCACCCCTTTCTCATTGTCCATGTACTGTGTGTAGAAAGCATTCCAGCCTTCTATTTCCAATTCCTCATCCACACCAATACTCGTTTCTTGTAAGAAAATGACATGAGGGTGGAAATCTCTCAGATTTTCCACCATTTTCCTGATTTTTGTTTTCTTTCTGTTTATGTTCCATGTGACGATATTAAGCTCCTCAGGTGTCAAACTAAAAACAATACACAAAAACATGTTGGCGTTATTGTGTGTCAGAACCAATGCAGTGAAATAAACTGGACACTTTCTGGCCCGTATAGTGGTCTGCGCCGTATAGTCAGATGATCTGCAGTTCGTTTCTGATCCAGTATAAACTTTGCTAAGATCCAAAAGAAACGTTGTGTAAGAACGGGCCTGTCCCCACGCTCATCAGTTAGGGTTAACAAAGTTAATCTGTAGCATTTCTTTATTCATTTATTCAATGAATTCTGCTTATTCTTAATCAGGGACATGGGTAAAATGTTACATTAATAAAGTGAAAATATTAGTATTGATCAGTCTATTAAGTTAGCAGTGATTAGTCAATAAAACATTAATAAATTAGCAGTTAAAGTTAAAGTTTGCAGTTAAAAATTATTGTTCTCAGTCAAAATGTAAAATACGTTGTATACATTAGTGTTAAAGTTAATTAGCTGTAATGTTCATAAATTAGCAGGTAAATGTTAGCACTATTAGTTAACAAATAATTAATAAAAATTAATAGTTACAGTTAGAATGTAGAAGTTAGTAATAAATGAATAATTACTAATAATTTGTCATCATTTGCTGACATTAAAATAAAATATTAATAAGGGCTAATAAGTTAATATTAATAAAGTTAAGGAAGTTGGCTTTTAAAAAAGTTAATATTTGGCATGAATAAATTGAATGTTAGCAATAATGGAGTTCATCATGGAGAAATCATGAACTACAAAGTTACAGAGATGTTCAGATGAAGGCTGTATTAAAATGTACTTACTTTGATCTTGGCCAACACAACATATTTGGGAGCATATTTTGAGTCGAGAGCAGGTGGCCTGAATATTAGTGACCGACAGGAGAGGCCTCTTCTGAAAAGGTTCTGCATTACAACAACAGTAGGAATAAATATGAATTCACATGTTTTGAATGGTACTGTTTTTTTTAATATTATTTTTAACTTTAAACATCTTTTAAAGATTCAATTTTCTTCTGAGTAAAGTGCAAACGAATACACTGACTAATGACTCGAAGGCTTCTTTTCTAAGGCAGTGATTTTATTGAGAACCATGACCCCTCCAAAAAAACGTTGAGATGCTTATATGGTTCTTTTCCCAGTGAAAGAGTTCTTTGGATTGGTGGAAAACCTCTTGTTGTCCTTTTAAAGAAAGATACATGTGCATCAGCTTTATTCTGGGAAATAAAACTCCTCTTCATGGCAAACAAGTTTAACGTGCAAGGGTTGGTCTGGCTGCCAGACCAATTCCAGCCACCAGGGGGCGGTGGTAATCCGAGAATCAGCCCTAACTCTCAGCACTTGGTGAGTTGGGTTCTTTCCAATTCCTGTTCAAAAGAAGGCAATGAGGTTTCTCCCTGTCATCTAGTTTACTAATTGTTCTCATTGTTGAACCTTCCTCCTTTTGCTTATACAGGTGCTGGTCATAAAATTAGAATATCATAAAGTTGATTTATTTCAGTAATTCCATTCAAAAAGTGAAACTTGTATATTATATTCATTCATTACACACAGACAGATATATTTCAAGTGTTTCTTTTAATTTGATGGTTATAACTGACAACTAATGAAAACCTCAAATTCAGCATCTCCGAAAATTAGAATATTGTGAAAAGGTTCAATATTGAAGACACCTGGTGCCACACTCTAATCAGCTAATTAACTCAAAACTCCTGCAAAGGCCATTAAATGGTCTCTCAGTCTAGTTCTGTTGGCTACGCAATCATGGGGGAAGACTGCTGACTTGACAGTTGTCCAAAAGACAACCATTGACACCTTGCACAAGGAGGGCAAGACACAAAAGGTCATTGCTAAAGATGCTGGCTGTTCACAGAGCTCTGTGTCCAAGCACATTAATAGAGAGGCGAAGGGAAGGAAAAGATGTGGTCGAAAAAAGTGTACAAGCAATAGGGATAACCGCACCCTGGAAAGGATTGTGAAACAAAACCTATTCAAAAATGAGATTCACAAAGAGTGGACTGCAGCTGGAGTCAGTGCTTCAAGAACCCCCACGCACAGACGTATGCAAGACATGGGTTTCAGCTGTCGCATTCCTTGTGTCAAGCCACTCTTGAACAAGAGACAGCGTCAGAAGTGTCTCGCCTGGGCTAAAAAGGACTGGACTGCTGCTGAGTGATCCAAAGCATTGCACATAATCCACGCTGCTTGAGGTCCAGTGTAAAGTTTCCACAGTCAGTGATGGTTTGGGGTGCCATGTCATCTGCTGGTGTTGGTCCACTGTGTTTTCTGAGGTCCAAGGTCAACACAGCCGTCTACCAGAAATTTTTAGAGCACTTCATGCTTCGTGCTACTGACCAACTTTATGGAGATGCAGATTTCATTTTCCTGCACACAGTGCCAAAGCTACCAGTCCCTGTTAAGATATCCCTGTTCTTAATTGGCCAGCAAACTTGCCTGACCTTAACCCCATAGAAAATCTATGGTGTATTGTGAAGAGGAAGATGCGATACGCCAAACCCAACAATGCAGAAGAGCAGAGAGCCACTATCAGAGCAACCTGGGCTCTCATAACACCTGAGCAGTGCCACAGACTGATCGACTACATGCCACGCCGCATTGCTGCAGTAATCCAGGCTAAAGGAGCCCCAACTAAGTATTGAGTGCTGTACATGCTTATACTTTTCATGTTCATACTTTTCATTTGGCCAACATTTCTAAAAATCCTTTTCTGAGGTACTGAATTTGGGGCTTCATTAGTTGTCAGTTATAACCATTAAAATGAAAATAAATAAACACTTGAAATATATCCATCTGTGTGTAATGAATGAATATAATATACAAGTTTCACTTTTTGAATGGAATTACTGAAATAAATCAACTTTTTCATGATATTCTAATTTTATGACCAGCACCTATAATAACTAGTTGCTAACTAGCAAGCTAGCCATAGCTTGTGGTTGACAAGCTGTAAAGACAATCATCACACATAAATGCTGGTATGACTTTTTGCCTTTTTGGCTGATATAGATAAGATAAGACCAGGTAGGATTTTTAGTTCAAAACCTAAACGACTCATTTTGCAGCTTTGTTTTCTCATTGCCGGGTAAGGAGCCCTAGTAAGATGCACTACTGTACGAAACATTATTTTTATCTGTTTGCAGTAACTGTGCTTGTTCAATGACCCCAGGTATGTTTTGATAAATTACTATGTGCAAGAACACAAGAGGTACAGTTTCCATCAGATAACAGAGAAAATACTAGTACCCAGTAAAGTGTGTGTATATTCTGCTTAGGATGATAAATACATATATATTTTTTTATCCATATATATTATAAAATATATAAACTTTATAGGCACCTTATCACATTGTTTTAAATAATTTCTTTCAGCACTAAGAGAGTTTTTACTGTAGAAACTCCAGATCCTTGAGATCTTGTGAGCTAGTCTGAAGAACGGAGTTCCAGGTTTCTCCTGGACAGTCCCAATACAGCCAGTGTTTAAATCTCCCAAACCAGGTGTTGGAGGAGACCTAGACTAGAGGAGCGCTTTGGAGATGTGGAGAATATAAAACCATGACTTTCTGTAGGAATGTTATTAGTGTTTATTCTTTATAAAGTTTTTAATTAAATTAATTAAAAATAAGCAACTTTTTCCTTCTGTTTCGTTAACGTTCCTAAAACCTTAGCACAGTACTGTGTGTATTTATAATATTGTTATAAACATCTTATATAAGTAATTATAGCTGTTACTGGATGACTGGCTTAATTTTAATAAGTAAGAGTGTCTTCTCTTGAAAGTCTTATAAAGTCAAATATTTGATATCTGGGCCTAATCATTACATTTTTGGAAAATCTGATTGCAGAAGGCTTTTTTTTAGTTTGCTTATTCATCACAATTTTATGTTGGCACTGTTGAAAATCATACTGTAACTTTATTGCATTTTTCAGCACTTTACCAATTTGTGTTCATAGACTTGAAAATGTGCAAGTGTCCTAAAAGAGATCTGACTCCCTGGGGCCATTTGAAGATGATGATAGCCTAGAGGTTAAGGGTCAGAAGCTTCAGGGTGAGGCAGATGCATCCTGTTGCGCATGCCTAGATCCTGAATGTCAGAAGATGAAGCATGTGTTGAATGAATACACTCATGTTAATCTGACAACTATAGGTGACGACCATCTATACAGCTGTGAACTGAAACACAATGCTTAAAATAGAAAGGAATAAAATATTATTCTTTGTGCAATTTACTGCATTGTATTGCATTACAACTTTTGAAAGATTGTTATAAAAAAATAACATGAGTGTTATATATACAACAATATGATAATTGGCTTAGCCTTTGAAATGTAATTGTTTTTAAATGTTAGTTTGTAATGTACAAATTATGAATTTCTAAAAGTTGAAAACTGTTTCAAATGGAAAAAAAACATTGTTGATCATAACTTTTAATGTAAGACACCTTTTTAATTTTATAATATTATGTACAGAACATTGAAGGGAAATATTATGGAAACTGTAGATGTAACGTCCAAACAGATCTTATGGCTTTTTTTCACTAAAGGATAAGAGTCTCAGATGTGTGATGTTGAAGGTGTGATGTAAAGATTATGATTATATAAAGAAATAACTTTTTATTTTATTAAAGTGTATTTTCATATAAATATTGTATTAAATAAGATTTTAGGACTATCAGTTGTCATTCTAATGAATTAGGTTCTTGTTCTTGACTAAACTTTACTATTTTAGTCTAATATTACATGAACATTACAACAGAAAATAGGAACAAACTCCATAAAGTGGGTCCTGCCACAACACCACACATGTTTGTAAAAATATCCCATGTAAACGTGTATATGTAAGTGCCACGATTCCACTACAGTCGACCAAAATGTTTTTCTGTTGGAAAGTACCTGTGTGAAAACAGATTCTGAAATCTTCAATTCAGGCAATTTTCTAAACCTCTTCAAAGGTTAGAGAATGGAGCTTACCTGCCTTCTGTCAGACGTGAGACTCCGCCCGTGTGAGGTGACTCTATCAAGCTTCTCTACGACGGTCCTGCAGAAACCAAGGTGTTTTACTTGGTTAACTTGTTGCAAAAAGGAGGAAGAGGCTGTTTGTAACACTTCACATGGTGCCTGTACAATACACCCTAACCTTGAATCTACGTCTGAGATTTTAGTCTGATATTTTAGTCTGATATTTTAAACATTTAACGTTCTCCATTTACAAACCCATGCAGGAGCCTGGTCTACATGACTAGAACTAACTCTGTAATCCAAAGACGTTGCTAAGAACTGCAGAGTGGACTTTCCTAGTTTGTGGAGGTTCCATACTCACTGTTTCTGATGGGTCTCTTCCTTCAGAGCGTTACAGGACCTGTGTGGTTGACTTGAAGACCAGCGAGTGAAGTTCTCCTCTGTATCTGGTGGTCTGTTTTGGTAAGAACAAATTCCACATATATACATATTTGCGACCCCCCCCCCCCCCCTTGTGCGCACACATACTTATATATTTCTATAAATAATGTGTAAGGGCTTGTGGTTGAAACATCCTGTTTGTGAAGAAGTGAATATTAATTTCTTCTACATTTATTTTTGAATATGCAAACAAACATGCCAGCTTCGTCCTGTGGTTATTCATCCAGCAAGTGATGATCTTATCTGCAGGTTTGTTTTGCTATGAACTTTCTAGATTTGTAGGAAAATGGGCCCAAACCATGATGCTTCCACCACCATGTTTAGCAGATTTGTGGGTTTTCATGCTGCACTGCAGTATTTTCCTTTTTCCACACATAATGCTTCTCATTTAAACCACAGAGATCTACACTGCTCAAAAAATTAAAGGGAACACTAAAATAACACATCCTAGATCTGAATGAATGAAATATTCTCATTGAATACTGAATACTTGAAATCAAATTTATTAACCAATGGAGGCCTGGATTTGGAGTCACACACAAAATTAAAGTGGAAAAACACACTACAGGCTGATCCAACTTTGATGTGATGTCCTTAAAACAAGTCAAAATGAGGCTCAGTATTGTGTGTGGCCTCCACGTGCCTGTATGACCTCCCTACAACGCCTGGGCATGCTCCTGATGAGGTGGCGGATGGTTTCCTGAGGGATCTCCTCCCAGACCTGGACTAAAGCGTCCACCAACTCCTGGACAGTGGTGCAACATGACGTTGGTGGATGGAGCGAGACATGATGTCCCAGATGTGCTCAATCGGATTCAGGTCTGGGGAACGGGCGGGCCAGTCCATAGCTTCAATGCCTTCATCTTGCAGGAACTGCTGACACACTCCTCCAGCTTTTTGATGATGTATTTAATCATGTCTTATTGGTTTGATTTGAAATCTAATTAAATGGTGGAGAAGAAGGAGGGGCCTGTCAAGAAATGTGTCCTTGTCCCAAATTTAATGGAGGGAACTGTATGTGTGCAAGACGTATACAGTGATGCCTAAATGTTTATGAACACTTTAGAATTTCTGGCATAAATTTTACCTAAAACTTCACATAACTATGATGACTAGCAGACTATGATGATAATTAATGTATTGAGGAACGAACAAAAGAGATTTCTGAGGAGCTCAGAAGAAGAGTTGTTGATGCTCATCAGGCTGAAAAAGGTTACAAAACCATCTCGGCTGCATCTGGGCCAGGACGGCTTGCCATCACTGATGGAACAATGAATTCTGAACTATACCAGCAAATTCTTAAGAAATATGACAGGAAATCTGTCCCCAAACTGTCCCCGCAAAGTTGGGAGCATGAAATTGACCAAATACTTTTGCCTCTCACAGATCTGTAATATTGGATGATTTTCCTCAATAAATAAATGAGCAGGTCTAATAATTTGGACTAGATTGATTTGGTTCTCCTTATCTGCTTTTAGGAGTTGTGGGAAAATCAGATGAAGCTTTAGGTCAGAATTACACTGAAAGAGAGAAAATTCTACAAGGGCTCATAAACTTTTGAGCACCACTGTATATGAAAGTTGGAGGGCTTTGGCTTGAAACCTCCTGTTTAATTTCCTGTACATTTATTTTTTAAATGTGTGAACATAGATGACAATCTAACCCTGTGTTCATTCGTCCTGTAGATAGCAGGAAGATGGTATCAAATGTGAAAAAGCTCTCTGGTTCTAAAAATCTGCATAAATTTATGTATGTATGTATGTGTGTAAAGAACCTGGAGTGTTTCAAGACCGAAAACCATGAAAATGTCGGAAAGAAGTGCAGGGGTGCCAATATTTTTGGCCCGTGACTGTGTGATTTATAGTTGTACTTGATCAATCCCTCATAATAATACTTATAATTATTATTATTATAAGTAGTAGTAGTTGTTGTAGTAGTAGTAGTAGTAGTGGTAGTGGTGGTGGTGGTGGTAGTAGTTCATTCCAGGTGTTTTTGAACAAATCATGTTGGAACAGGGAGGGGCCGTCCCCAAACTGTTCCCGCAAAGTTTGGAGCATGAAATCTGAAGCATTACGTGTTCCAACCAAGGGGGCGAACCCAACTCCTGAAAAGCAACCCCACACCATGATCCCCCCTTCACCAAACTTTACACTTGGTGCAATGCCGTCAGACAAGTACCACCATTCTTCTGGCGACCACCAAACCCAGACACGTCCGTTGGACTGCCAGCTGGAGAACCGTAATTCATCCCTCCAAAGAACACGTCTCCACTGCTCTAGAGTCGAGTGGCGGCTTGCTTTACACCACTGCATCCAACGCTTTGCATTGCGCTTGGTGATATTCGACTTTAATGCGGTTGCTCGGCCACAGAAACTCCCTTCGCTCTCTGTTCTTGAGCTAATCTGAAGACCACATGAAGTTTGGAAGTGTGTAGCGATTGACTCTGCAGAAAGTCGCCAACCTCTTTTAACCTTTGTTAAATTGAATTCTCTACGTAGAGTAGATAGAGCAGATCTCATCAAATTTCAGGTCAAATTTTGTTAACTTTTCCGCAGTGCTGTGCAAGTGTGTCAGGTGATATTCCTGATAATTAAGCCACCCTTGTTTAGCACAGTCAGTGTATTTGCCCATTTTACATTAAACCCACCAAAAGCACAACTTGCTCAACAGTAGAGCTTAATATAACCACAAATGGCTAAAACCAAATGGACCAAAATCAAAATCACCACTTATTCTTTGTGGTTCTTTCGCCTGCTGTTCTAAAAGTACCATCCCACTTGTACCTACAGGACGACTAACCACAGGGTGCAGCTGTCATGGTTGTTCTCACGTTCTCACAATCAAAAATACATTTAGAAGAAATGAACAATCATTTATTGAGAAGCAGGATGTTTCAACCTCGAGCTCTCTGACGTTCTGTACATGTTTATATATACATCTCTTGAAAAAAAATTAAGAGACCACCAGAGATAACACTTTTTTTTCTCTTATTTTTGCATACGTGTATGTCAGCCATTTTATTCCAGGCATTTAATCATTTATTTGGAATTTAGGGGAAATGTTTCAGTGTCAATGGTTTATGAAATACAATGCAAATGGTATCTTATAAATAAATAAATATATAATATATTTTTTTGTTTTTTAATATTATATTTAATATATTTTCTTTATCTTTTTCTAGGCTGTGAATAAAGGTGAGTTTGCTCATTTTTTAAACATTTGACTCTTTTTGGTTTGTAATCAATGGTGGCAGAGTGGCTTTTATCACTTTTTATCACAAAATTGAATTCTCTCTGTTTTGAAGACAACAGTGTATAGAGAAGGGCAAGAGTTTTGTAAATGATGGTGTAAAATGAAGGGCATGTGAGAAAAGTAGGATGGACAAGAAGTCAGGTGAAGACCCCTCTCTGCCCTGAAGGGTTTAACCATAGATGGGGTTGATTTGTTTGCTTATGGTTAAAACCAACTCCAGATGCATCTTAAATAAAGAGAAGTGCCTGATTGCCCTGGATTGCTTGTGTTTTTTACGATTTAGGATTGGACTGCATGATGGTTTTTCTATGGCGTAATGAAACCTCTCTGTGACCTCTGGAGACCACTGCAGCCTCTGCCCTCTGAGAGATGGACCCCAAAACCTATGGTGCCATAGGAAAAGGTAGGTGGATGCTTGTTTAGTCGAATTCTGCATTTAGGTGGGAGTCTGGGTTCTGCCTGTAGGGAATCGGTTGTTGGTTCCTGTGGGCAGATAGGATCCAGACAAAGATAAAGATCTAGGAGGAGCAATTATACTAATAATCCCATCCTTATTGTTTAAGGCTGTGAAAGTGCCTGGAATACCTAGCGGTGTGAGCGGACAGGCGGCCTGGGTACTGACTCCGGGTGCACTGAGGGTCAGGGAGGCAGCGATCCGTCAGCGGCTGGCTCTGGCCACTGGAGCTCCAGGAGACTTAGCCCTCACCTTTTCAGTTGAGAGGGTTACTGGATAGGCCCCAAAGATGTAGACCGTTCAAAGGCCCTGTTTGGATGACCTGGGATACTTAGCAGTGTTAACAAAAGGTCATTAGAGCAGGGGGTAAGTATCCAGCCTCCTTTGGTCCACTAGGACAGCAAGCAGGGATGGTGGTCAAGTGGGTTTTTGTCATTTTAACTACATACAGAGTACATAGTGAAACGAAAGAATGTTCCTCCAGGACCATGGTGCAACATAGACACAGTGCATACAGAACACAAGTGCAACACAGTACAGTGCAGACAGACAATACAACACAATACAAACAAAAAATAAATAATTAGGGGTAGTGTGCAAATTATGCAGTGTGCAATAAATATTGAGTCCAGTGAGGTAGTAAAGTTATTTGTGCAAAATGCTTCCCATATTGTCTGGGGTAAATGGTGAATGAGAGAGAGAGTGTGTGTGTGTGTGTGTGTGGAACAGGAAAACCATCAGTTCAGTCTCTGGAGTTGAGAAGTCTGATGGCTTGAGGGAAGAAGCTACTGCAGAGTCTGGTCGTGTTGGATCAGATGCTGAAGTACTGTCTTCCTGATGGCAGGAGGGAGAACAGTCTGTTTAAAGGGTGGGTGGAGTCATCCACAATGCTGGTTGCTTTGCGGATGCAGCGGGTGGTGTAAATGTCCATGACGGAGGGGAGAGAGACTCCGATGATCTTCTCAGCTGTCCTCACAATGCGTTGGAGGGTCTTGCGGTCAGAGGCTGTGCAGGTCCCAAACCAGGCAGTGATGCAGCTGCTCAGGATGCTCTCTATGGTACTTCTGTAGAAGAGGGTGAGGATGGGTGGAGGGAGATGGGCCTTTCTCAGCTTCCAGAGGAAGTAGAGACGCTGCTGGGCTTTCTAGGCTGTAGAGCTGGTGTACAGGGTCCATGTGAGGTTCTCCGCTAAAAGGACAACAAGGAACTTGGTGCTCTTAACGATCTCCACAGAGGAGCCGTTTTACTGAGCGGAGAGTGGTAGTGTCTTGCTTTCCTGAATTCAACAACCATTTCCTTGGTCTGGGGATAGCAGACCTTAAATGGGCCCAAGTCATCTACCAGGTAACTAGCAACTAGCGGTTGCACCCAATAGTACCTTTCTGCAGACGCCTGCGTGTTCGCCTGCGGGTCTTGTGTGTGCCCTCTGCCCCAGGAAATACCTCAACATTGTCCCGGACGCTGTCCCTGGTGCTGAAACTTTAAGCGCTCCACTGGACAGGCGTGGCCGCCTGGTCTTGTTCCTCGAAGGTGTTCCTTTTTGTACTTTGTACACATTTTAAGTTTTTGCAGAGACCTCTGAGTTAACATCCGTCTACCCCAGTCCCCGTGTTCCAGTGCTTTCCTCTTTTCATTCCTCGCACCCTGATAGTTGTGGTGTTGATTATTTGCTCAAAGGTCTTTCTCAGGGGTCTGCTCTTCCTATGTTTCTAGGAACCAGACCTTGCTTCTGCTCTTCTTTCCCAGGAGATGATTAGAGGTTTTTTGATTGGCCTATTCAAGTCCTCTCCATTTGCTCCTTTTCTGGTCACATGGCTAGCCATGCCAACTCGCATTGCTGGAGTTTATGAACAGTGCACTGCTGGCTAAGACTGCTATCACTGATGCTATTAAAATCCTTCACCCTCTCCCATCAAACTGCCCTGTTTTTGGCTTCTTGATTCCATTCCATTTTGCTGATGATTAAAGCAGCAGTGTCCAGAAATCACATGTCCAGCCAGTTTAAATGGAGAAAAGTTGACTCAGACTATGTGTCAATTTCTGCTCAGTTCAGGAGTGATGCTCTTCCTGAAAATGCAGGGGTGCCAATATTTGTGGTCATGACTGTCTGAACATGAATCTATGCATTGTTCTATGAAGAAGAGTCCAGATAAAGATTTAGGAAACTGGGGTTTTTATTGACTTACAACTACAGCTGGGTGTTCCAGCAGGGTCATCAGCTCTGCCGTGGTCCACTCTGCTCTACTCTTATTCAGTTCTCAGTATCTCTCAGTATTTTCAACATTTGCTTCTTTTACCTCCTTACCTCCAAATCACCTGCTCTCTCTGCCCTGTCGGCATCCTTGTACCCTGTCTCTCTTTACTCTGATTAAACTAAACCCACCAGAATATCGACTTTCTAAAACACTAAAACATAATATAGTGATAACTGGGTAAACACAAATCCACTAAAACCTAAAGAACCAATGTTTTCAGATCATTCTTCAATATTGATGGTTTTCTGGGTCTTGACAGTACATTTATTTATATATATATATATATATATATATATATATATATATATATATATATATATATGCAGATTTGAAGAATCAGCCAGCTTATTTAAATTTGGTACCATCTCACTGCTATCTACAGGACGAATGACCACAGGGTTAAGATTGTCATCCATGTTCACACATTGAAACATCTTGTTTCATTTCTCGTACATTTATTTTTAAATCATAAGCCCTTCAACTTTCATATACAGTGTTGCTCAAATTCTAGAGGGTTCATAAACATTCTACTTTCTGCATAAAACTAAAAACTAAAGATTTTACACAAGTCCTAAAAGCAGACGAGAACCAAATTAGACCAAAATATTAGACCAGCTCATTTAATTATTGAGGAAAATGATCCAGTACTACAGATCTGTAAGTGGCAAAAGTATGTGGACCTTTACTTGCAGTATCTGGTGGGACCAACTTAGCTCAGATCGCACCATCCATTGTTGTTTGAGCCAAAGTGGACTTCATGGGAGATGATCAAGGAGAACACCATTGTTAAAAACAAATCATAAAAAAGCCAGACTGGAATTTTCCAAACTACATGTTGACAAGCCCCAAAGCTTCTAGGAGAATGTCCTATGGACAGATGAGACAAAAATGGAACTTTTTGCCAAGGCATATCAAGAAAAGAACGCTGTCCCTACTGTGAAACATGGAGGAGGCTCGGTTATGTTCTGGGGCTGCTTTGCTGCATCTGGCACAGGGTGTCTTGAATCTGTGCAGGGTACAATGAAATCTCAAGACTATCAAGGGATTCTAGAGAGAAATGTGCTGCCCAGTGTCAGAAAGCTTGGTCTCAGTCCCAAGAATGGCTAAGAGGAAAACACTAGACTATTCTGAAGTGGTCTTCTATGAGCCCTGACCTAAATCCTATCTTTGGAAAGAGCTGAAACATGCCGTCTGAAAAAGGCACTCTTCAAACCTGAGACAACTGGAGCAGTTTGCTCATGAGGAATGGGCCAAAATACCAGCTGAAGTCTCATTGACAGTTACAGGAATTGTTTAGTTAATTGTTTTGTCATGGCTGAAAAGCAATGTCTGCCTTTGATTGGTTAATTTTCATAGCATTTTATTTATTATTACTTTTCAGATTATTTCAGTGATCATTGTGGGTTTTTCTTTCTTTAACTGAGGGGTACCACGTGTCACCAATTTTGTCCATGTGTGTAACTTCATTCCTCTTTAACCATTCTTTGGTAAAACAACTTGTTTGCTAAGGGTCATTGTCTTGGTGCATGACCCATGTTCTCTTGAGATGTAGCTCATGTCCCAAAGGTCCACATACTTTTGCCGCTCACAGATCTGTAATATGGATCATTTTCCTCAATGAATAAATCACCAAGTCGAGAACTAATTACTTGCTGGTCTTTCAGTGAGCCAGACAAAACCTTCAACGCTCTGAAGGAGGAGACTGGTCAGAAACAGTGAGTATGAAACCTCTTTAACCTCTGTCCACTCTGCAGTTCTTAGTTAGTTCTAGTCATGTAGACCAGGCTCCTGCATGGGTTTGTAAATTGAGAAAGTTAAATGTTTAAAAAATCTGACTTAAATCTCAGACGTAGATTCAAGGTCAGAGTTTTTTGTTCAGGCACCATGTGAAGTGTTACAATTGGCCTCTTCCTCTCTTATAATGTGTGTGATACAGTTTAGACAGATCTTAGATTTAAGATATTTTTTAAGATTTAAGATTTAAGACACAAAGCAGGTAAGCTTCATCAGAGAAGGTCTAGGCTGACATCTGGTCATCCTACAACCTTTGAAGAGGTTTAGAAATTTAATATTTTAAAAATCGTACTGTTTTTTTGCCTCACAGGTAATCTGTCTTCCACCTAAAAGGAATCTTCGTCTGCAGAGAAGCTGAAGTGAGAACACAGAGAAAAGTGAAAGCAGGAAAACTGGTTCATTGCTCAGCAGAAAACGCTACAGTAGTGATTAGCTTAGGAGACCATATTTTGAGGGGCAGCAGTCATGGTTAGGATGTTGTGGTTTGGGGGGGCTTCCAGCAGGCCTAAGTTGTAGGACTGTGGCAGTGTGTATGTATGAGGGTAAGAGGAAGTTAAATGTCTCTATGTTTTTAGAGGGTGATCCCTCTACCATAGAATGCTTAGGTTACCTTTCTGAACTGTTTTTTTAAAGCACATCTTGTAGACCTTCTTAATTAATGACTGCTTCCTTTCTCCTAAAACAGGAAGGTCCACAAGGACTGAAACTGCTGAAAAAAAATTTCCACGTCTACTCTCAATATTGTCACCTGGAACATAAATGGACGAGACGCAGGTGATGCGGTGACGCACCTAATGGACAATTTAGCGTCCAATTAAGGTCAAATATCTCCCCTGATGTTGTTTTCTTGCAAGAATTACATAGTTTGGAGATGCCAGGAGTGATTTTGCAGCACTGGCATGTGTACTACACATGTGTACAGCTCCAGTGAGAAAGGAGTGGCCATTTTGGTGAACAAAGCAAGACATCCAAATTTCAGACCTGACAGCCAGAAAGTCGACAGGAACGGGCGATATGTCGTTGTGCAGGGTAAACTAGGTGAGCAAGGTCAGGACTACACACTGGTGAGTGTGTACAACCATCAAGAAGACACCACAACTCTAGACCTGCTCACACCGTATCTGCAGGACAAGGCAGTGGGAACGTTGGTGATTGGAGGAGATTTCAACACCACGCTTGGGATCAATGACCAAGCTAAAATAATACCACCCAGCCAAGAGCTACAGCGCTACGGACCAAATGAGACAAACCCTCAACATGAGAGAATCAGAAAGTTTGTGGTAAACTTTATGAGGAGTCTTCAGCTGGTCGACGTCTTTAGAGGACAAAATGGTTATGGACTTTTTGATGAAACATGCTTCACATATAAGAGAAATGAGGGGAACCTAGCCCGTCTGTCCAGATTGGACTACTTTTTCATCCCTGAGGAATGGACAGGCTCAGTCACAATATGTGAAACTGTGGGCGAGATAAACATGGATCTCCAACCGCTACAGGAACACCACTATCCTTTGTTGCTGAAGCTGGACCCCAACCCCCTTCCACCCTCCCAATTTTACAACACTGCTCCACACATTCCACAAAACATCACTGAGGTTGAGATTGCTGCAGCCATTCAGTCTCTTAAGCTCAGGGACAAACCTGATAGACCTGGTAGACCACTCTCCAAGTACAAGAACCTCAATCCTGAGGAAATGAAGCAATTAAAGCGACATTTCAACCATTACATCAACACAAAATCACTGCCAGCTAACTTCAATTATGCAACGTACATATGTGGCCACTACTTTTTCAATGTGGAGTATCTCATCTTTGCAACAATCCTAGCCTGGCGCTTAGAAGACTGGAGCAGAGAAGAGGAGAGCTCACAGCAAGCTGACATTGAAGATTGGCCTCAGTTACAGACCTATATTGGGATAATACTCAATGGTCATCCACACACAAGTGACTTCGACATCATAGAAAAGATGCTGATCGATGAAACAACAAACCGCACTAGGCTGCATAAGGGCTGTCCTTTAAGTCGTACCCTGTGTAAACTTTTCCCCAAACTAGTATATACAGAATGATCCCCAGACTCGTGAAGCATGATTGGTTGAATATTGCTGAAAATGTAAAGAAGACAACCAAAGACAGAGGAATAGTAAATCTAAGAAACTGCTTTTAAACTTTCCTGAAATCTAAAAGTTACTGCTGTTAAAATATGTATTTTTGTTTTTATTTCATAAAGGAAATCTGATAAATAGCAACATTTAGGTCTTTTGTCCCACATTTATTAAGCATTATAATTTTCTTCTCATATTATAATCAAATATATCGCTGCTGTCCAATAAAAAGCTCTTATAAAAATCTCCATTTTGGTCTGTTTTACTTTTCTCCATCATTTAGACCGTATAGCTGTTCTGTACACTGTGTAAGTAATTCAGGGTGAATGGACCAATGGAAATGCCGTACAGTGGACTGGCGGAGATGGTTTGGTAACCTTCTCCTCTGTTGTTCGAGGAATGGCCCACTTCCATAAACCTGTGTGATAACCACACTGTGAAGACCCAAGTTCATGTTCTTTATTTATGGAAGGATCTTCTAATCTCACACCTGATCTCATACCATCTTCATGACTGAAACACCTCACATCAGTAATCCCTTTCAAATCAGCTCTGGGTTAGGCCCCGCCCACATGAATCTGGATGTTCTTAAAAATAGAGATTTCCCTCCACAAAGAGACGAGATTTGGGTTTAAGCCCAAATCACACACATCAGCATTTACATTTATTCAGATTTGGAAATCTGAAATCCAGCGCTATCTGTGTGTAGACGTCGTTGTACGTGTGGATACGTGTGGACTGGAACTGGGAAGTTCACATGCTTTGTCTGACAAAGCTAATTAATGTGTGGTCAGTTAATTCAACAAATAAATGCAAATTTATAGCATTTATAGCAAATAAAATTGGACTCTATTTTTAGGGAGGAAATAAAGGTCAAAGGTCAAATTTATGCTGAAATACAAAAAGCTCTGGACTGGATTTCAGTCATGTGATGCTTCTTTAAGTGGCATGTGTGGTGCAACAGGTGCTGCCAATCTAGAAATCACATGTTCAGCCAGTTTGAATGGAGAAATGTTGACTCTGTCTTTGTCTTTGTCCAGTCTGTTTTTGCTCAGTTCTGGGTTTGTTTTTGTGTTCTGATGCAAAACAAAAGAAAGAAACATGGGAATATCAGAGTATCTTGGAAAGCGCTGACTTTGTGGGATGTTCTGGAGCTGCCGTAGTGAAGGTGTAACAGAAATGGCAGATGGCAAACATCGAACGCCTCCCAGTGTCAACAGTGAGTGGAACAGAGCAATCGACACCCCGCTGTGGAGCAGCTAGCCTCTATAACGAACACCATCCATCACCTAGTACAGTCCGTGCCACGACGTCTCGCTAGCGCCATCCAAGCCAAGGGTGGTTCTTCCCACTGTCAGGTAGGTGGTCATAATATTTTGATGTGACTGTGTGTACTGTTGTTATATTATAGTCTACGTGGGTGTGTGTGCAGTATTTAAGCATTCTTTGTTGACTTCATAACCCCCCCTACAATACACACATACATACATGCACACAGATAGCAGGATTGCTAGCTAGCAGGTTGCTTTGACTCTGAGAGAGGGCGGAACCATGTTCGCCTTGTGACTGGTTGGGGTTATGCTGCCGTAAGCCTTGCCCACATTTAGACCGCCCATTCCACATACTGGGGAAATCCATCAGACATTGATTTGGCTTTGTGAAGATCTTCATAAGACATACTGTGTACTGCGAACTTCACTTGGGTGTCAGAATGCCCGCTGTCTTCAAGTGCAGACTGAAGACCCACCTTTTCCGAGAGTAGTGTTGTGCTGTGTATTATGGTTTCCATACTGACTTTTGTGTTTAGCTGTATCTAAGCATAAAGTGATCTTTTGGATTCTAGTCTTTGCTGCAGATGTGATGAGGTAGGATAATGATACAGCATTTCAGTAATGTTAAGGTCAGGATTCAGATTGAAATGGCTGAAGTATAATTTCAATAATTTAAAAAAAGGTTAATGGCAACAAACACATTTAATAAAATCAGAAATAAATTCCTGATGTATTAAATGTGACAAATTTAAATCATAAGTAAAGTTATTACTTTTTTTAAATAATTGGGCAGAAGGTCAAAAACTCTGCACTTATAAACAATAGATTTTTTTGGCTGGCTGTAAGAGATGGTCTAGAGAGATCCCCTCTCTAGAATTAATGTGCACAGATTTATATTTGTTTAAGCAATGGAAAAGACACCCTTTCAGTGTTTAACCCACAGATTCTGCTTACTCAGACTATGAGAAGAGTACTTTCGCTCATTTGTTCTCTAAATGCATTTAATTGACTGAACTTGGCACTAATATTTTTCTCCGTCTTCATTTGGATATGAGACAGCCTCGACTGTCTGATGTTATATTTCAGTTTCTTGTAGCTGATATAATTTAAAAAATTGTCTAGTCCTCTAAGACTTAATCTGTTAATGTTTTTGATCTCTCTTCAGTGGTTTCTGAGTGGACATATTGCTACTGTATCTGCTCTTTACTTTATGAGTTTCTTAAAAGCACACCTGGAGGTTAGTGGTGCGCAGTGAGCCTGGAGTGGATTGTCTGACTCAGTGTGGCATTTAAAAGCTTACTTCGTGGATCTGCCCCCAGGTCTTTAGCAATGCTTTTGTAGCGTTTTCTAAATTTTTCTGTAAAACGTTTTTCAAGGGTCTGAGGTTCTGAAAGTTTAAAAATGATCCTTTTGTAGCTGAAACTAGAGTCTGGTGTTTTCAATCAGTGGGACGACAGTCAGGTGTGAATGGGTGCCCTGTTTCTTTTAAAGCACTGGGATCTATCAAAGCCTGCTCTTCACAGCACAGGCTGAGAAAGTCTAGCATGGTACAAGCAAAGGAGATTTCCGAGGCCCTCCAACGAAGACTTGTTGAGGTTCCAAAACCATATGTTAAGATTTTGGGCTCCACCAGTCCACCTTCAGAAATTGTGTAAAAATGACAAAAATTTAAGACCACCATTAGCCTCCCCAGGAGAGGTCGATCTACAAAGATCATGCCAAGAGCACAATCTTTTTGCTTTAAGTGAAAAGCATTATGTTTGGAGAAAGGAAAATGCTGCATTGCAGCATGAAAACCTTCTGGCATCTGTGAAACACGGTGGTGGTAGTATCATGGTTTGGGCCTGTTTTGCTGCATCTGTGCAAAGGACGGCTTGCAATCATTGATGGAACAATGAATTCTGAACAATGCCGGCAAAACCACACCAGATACTGAAAGCGAAGGTTTATTTACTTGCCACTCCCAGATCTGTAATATTGGACCATTTTTATAAATGAAGTCTAATATTTTTTTTAGTTGGATTTAGTTGGACTTTCAAATATAGAAAAGCCCCCTTATATATGTGCCTTATTTAAAAATTGCCAATGTGACAAATATATGTTGTTAATATAAGGGAATTTCATATATTTTGAAAGAATACAAATTGGTGAAAAAAGCCTGGGCCTAGATCCTTAGCTATTTTAGAAGAAATAGTCAAACAATAAAAAAAAATAGCTTTTGCCAGTTTATTCAGATCAATTTTGCCAGAGAAAAACAGTTTAAATGCAAGAAAAGAATAAAGGTTATAAAACAAAAAACTTATTGAATATGGTGAAATGTGTTTTTACTACCCTGCATCTAAGTTTCCCCTTACCTTTACACCTGTGTTAATGTAATGTGCCAAATCTGGTTTGATTTGAAAGGAGCACTATTGGCCTTGCTCTCTCCAGGGTGGGTTGATGGTCCGCTCACCCCACATCACTCCTGTGTGGTGCTGGTCAAGCCAAGTCTAGCCTGTTCCTAAAACAAAATCTCTGTTTTTCCTCTAATTTGCTGTTCCCAAAAACAGACACACTGTTGACTGATCTGCACAGAGAACGTACACTATGTACACGTCTACAGATGAAGCATAGGTTTAATTATAATATCAGAAGAAAACATGGAAAATAGAATATAGAATAATGCTTAATAAATGTAGGACAAGGCCTTTTTCTGCTTACAGTTCTGAATCTACTGGTCAGGTTTTCGGATGAAAAACCAGTTTCAACAGCAGTGACTTTAATTTTAGTTTCAGGAAAGTTTAAAAGCGGTTTGTTAGTTTTAACTAGTTTCACAATTTGGAGACCCTTTGTGACCTTTTGATGAGCCCAGGTTTGGTCAGCGTACACCGAGGCTGAGTTTGTTTTTTCGATGTCTTCTTTACGTTTTCAGCAATAGTCAATCAATCATGCTTCACGAGTCAGGATCCTTCTGTACGTAGTTTGGGGAAAAGTTTCCGCAGGGTACGACTTAAAGGACAGCCCTTATGCAGCCTAATGCGGTTTGTTGTTTCATTGATGAGCATCTTTTCTATGATGTCGAAGTCACTTGTGCCTGGATGATTGTTTATTTTTTTCCGAATGCTGCTTTGTAACTGAGGCCAATCTTCGATGTCCGTTTGCTGTGAGGTCTCCTCTTCCCAGCTCCAGTCTTCTAAGCGCCAGGCTAGGATTGTTGCAAAGATGAGATACTCCACATTGAAAAAGTAGTGGCCATATATGACCTTTGGAGAACTGAAATTTGCTGGCAGTGATTTTGTGTTGATGTAATGGTTGAAATTTTGCTTTAATTGCTTCATTTCCTCAGGATTGAGGTTCTTGTACTTGGAGAGTGGTCTACCAGGTCTACCACGTATGTCCATCAGATTAAGAGACTGAATGGCTGCTGCAATCTCAACCCCAGTGATGTTTTCATACAGTTCCGGTTGATCATCCTCATCAATGTCCATCTTCTTCAGAGACTGAATGGCTGGGTCAATGTCAACCTCTGGCAGTTGGGAGGTTGGAAGGAGGTTAAAGTCCAGCTGCAGCAACAGAGGACAATGGTCCGGTAGCGGAAAGAGATAATCTCTGTTCCGGGACACTGAAGCCTGTCTTTGTAGAGTTCCTCTTTTTATCTTGTACAAAATTTCACATCCTTTGACTGAGCCCATCCATTCCTCAGGGATAAAAAAGTAGTCCAGTCTAGACAGACGGCCTACAATGTTTTGGCTCGTCTCCTCTTTGCTCGACTCGTCCTGGCTCGTCTCCTCTTTGCTCGACTCGTCCTGGCTCGTCTCCTCTTGGCTCGACTTCTTTTGGTTCTGTTCACTTCTTCTATATGTGAAGCATGTTTCATCAAAAAGCCCATAACCATTTTTCCCTCTAAAGACGTCGACCAGCTGAAGACTCCTCATAAATTTTTCCACACACATTCTGAGTTTCCCATGTTGAGGGTTCCTCTCGTTCGGTTCATAGCACTTTAACTTCTCATTGGATAACTCTTTAGCTCGGTCATTGATCCCAAACGTGGTGTTGAAATCTCCTCCAATCACCAACGTTCCCACTGCCATTGTCTGCAGATACGGTGTGAGCAGGTCTAGAGTTGTGGTGTCTTCTTGATGGTTGTACACACTCACCAGTGTGTAGTCCTCACCTTGCTCACCTAGTTTACCCTGCACGACGACGTAACGCCCGTTCCTGTCGACTTCCTGGCTGTTAGGTGTGAAATTTGGATGTCTTTTTTTGTTCACTAAAATGGCCACTCCTTTCTCGCTGGTGCTGTACTGAGTGTAGTACGCATACCAATCCCGTACAATCTTCTCTGGCATCTCCACACTACGTGTTTCTTGCAAGAAAACAACATCAGGGATGATCTCTGATTCTGACTTTACCACTAGATGTTCTGTTAGTTCTGTAACGGCAGCATCTGCAACTTTTCCGTTTATGTTCCAGGTGATGATTTGGAGCGGAGCTTCATTTCTTTCTGCAGTTTTGTAGGTTCTGTAACGAGGGACAACAACAACAAAAAAAATCGTTATGAAACGGATCTACAGTTTGTGCTTTACAAACCGGTCAGGAAGAGTCCATGGTGACAAAGCTACATTTGTTGAATTGACCAAAGCATGGTCAAGAATTTATAAAGCCAAATGCTTCCCCCAGAGATGGATGACAACTTTGATTTGGTCTGGAAATTCACGTGTGTTTACAAGTGTGAACAAAGGGGGTCCATGGATGGCCTCACCAGAGGGCGGATGTGGTTAAGGACCAGCCTCTCCAGTGACTTCATCAGATAAAACATTTGTTCCACCGGCCTGCAGCTGTTTATGGCCTTTGGGTGCTGTGTTTCAGGCACAGGTCTTTTTGTGGTACTTTTCCCAATTTCAGGCTCATGTTGACCATATAGCCTGGCACTGATACCAGCAGGACCTGTAGCTTTCTTAGTCTTGATCGTCTTCAGCTCATTTCTCAGCTGGGTTGTTGTGAAGGACCGGTTGGAGCAGGGGGGCTGGGTGCTGGAATGTGTGAATGGGAGGTTGGAGCTGCCAGCCAATGAGCCAGTGGAGGGGTGGCTGTGAGCTAAAAGTTGTGAGGGAGGGGAGAAGGACAGCATGATGGTAGTGCTACCGAGTGGGGATACAGCAGGGGTATTGTCTGTGTATGGGAGGGGGGCGTACGCAGCTATCACGATAACATGTGAGAAGTCCCTCTGGAGACAGTACGGTATCATGCTAACAGTTCAATGTTCTTTAATAGTGATGTGCCCAGAGTTACACCATCTATCATTCACAAATACTGCAAGTCCACCTCCCTTCCTCTTACCGCTCTCATCTGTCCTGAGGCAGCGTGGTTAGCCATGTCTCAGTGAACACCATGATGCTACATTCCCAATATTCCCTCTGATATCGTGATCGCTCCTTCCCCATGACTACAGAAGGAAGAACGGGCTTGTAGCGTTTCTTATCCGGGCGCGACACAGAGCTCCAGAACAAGCACCAGTTTCAGACTCAGATGGACAGTATACCTACCTCTTTTGGCTTTGGGAGAGCTCCATGTTCAGACCGGTTGAGAGCAGGTGGTGGGAATGTTGACGGCAGGCAGGCGGCGCCTCTTTGGAACGGGTCCTGCATTAAAACAGCGGTTAAATTTGAGCATTAGCGCACATTTCTACAATCTTATGAGCCATTTTCATGTGTTTCCTTTAGCAGGAATTGTTGTTTGGTGAAATACTGGAAGGTAAAAGGGAAAAAAACACTGAAATGGACGTGGCTGCAAGCAGGGCCGGAAGTCAGCGGTGTGAAGCAGTTTCACGGCTAACCAGCTAACGTGCTAACTACCCCAACTCCTTTTATGGGTGTTTGGTCAAGTGTAAACACTGTTTTTGAGCCCGGGAGTGACCCAGAGCACCGATCTCTGGTCCTCTTGAAATTGGTGGTCTGGGGTCCACTTTCTATGGGCTCTGGTGTGGTCCACTGTAGGTGTGAAAGCTATTGGTGAAAGGCCATGAATCCAGAAAGCGCTACCGTACTGCGCTGGAGGAGTGTTTGAATCCAAGGAAAATGGCTGATAAATGGCTGAACCTAGGTCCCACCATTCTGAGAAAATGCAAGCAGAAAATCCACAGTTGATCCCTGGCTTGTATGGAATTCTTGTGTGTGATAATCCAGTGATAATGAGCCCCTACCCGAAAACAAGGCCAGAATTGGCTCTGGGAAAACTGTGAAACACCAGTAGGGTGCGTTCATACAAGATTTTAAAATATGCACTGATTGCTTGGTTAGTGTGGTTTGTTGCTTTCCAGCTCTGGTGCGCACCAAACAACCGGACGTGATGTCACAGATGTTCTTGCAGCTAGAGTTGACCATGAGTGAGTCTCCTAGCAGCCCTGCCCACCTTCCTGTGCTTTGGCTTTTTTGGTCTGGCGCTTTAGCTGTAGCTTACCACACAGTGTTTCTACACTAGCCACCATTAGAACTGCTTTTATTACTGTTACCTCTATTTTAAGCCTTCTGTCATACGTCAATTTTCCTTTGGTTGCAAGTATGTTAGTAAGAACGCAATGCAAAGCAAAAGGCTACCGAGCTACTAAGTATAAACACCCCTTTAGTCTAAGATCTGTCTGAACTGTAGTTTTCATGAATACCAGAGACCTTTTAATTCACACGGCGCCTGTATGGACAGTCACATCCTAGACCGCCACGTCCAGGCCATGTCCCCGTCACGTCTGTGATTTTAGTCGGATATTGCCAGTGATTATAAACGGAGATCCATGCAGAAGCCTGGTCTATAGGACTAGCATTAACTCTGGAACCCAAAGGTGTTGCTAAGAACTGCACAGACCTTAGGAGGTTCATACTCACCGTTTCTGGCGGGTCTCTTCCTTCAGAGCGGTACAGGGTCTGTCTGGTCTCACTTCAAAACACCAGTGAGGACTGAAAATTGTGAAATGTTGGAGGGCTTGTGGTTGAAACTGCTTTAAGAAGTACCGGGAGGCTTTAGGCCCTATGGCTGCTGGAGCATAGGCTGTAGTGAATGCTGAAAGAGGAAGTAGGTCTGCACGTACACGCACGCATGCGCACATACACAAGATGATCATATGTATGCCTGATCAAAATCTTAAAACCAGTTAAAAAGAATGGCAAATCTGCATTTTGCACTATTAGGTCTTAAGAAGGTTCTAAGTAGAGCTTCACAATGCTAAAAGAAGACGTGGAAGCGAGAGATAAAAGATTTTGATTGGCCAATTTATTGAAAACAACAACTTAATGAAAATAGATGGTCAAAAGTTTAAGACTACAGCCTTGAAAAGACACCATCGGTGTGAAAATTTGGAATCCATGTCTGAGCCGCAGGATCTGATTGTAATGATTTGGTTTTTCAACAGGACGATGCTGGGGATCACAATGCCCAATGAAAAACGTCCTATTTTTGGACCATCCTGCTGAACCCCTGATCTAAAGCCGATTTAGAACATTTGGGGATGGATGGCAAGGGAAGAGCAACGTTCCCATAAGCCTCCTGGAAACACTTGCATCAAGCATGCCTGAACCATATTTTGAAGTGATCAACAGGAATGGTGGAGCTGCTCATTACGGAGTCCTTTTTTGATGCTTAGATTTCTTACATTTTCTGTTTTTAGGGGTTTTGGGGTTATTTTGAGCTGTGGTCTATGGCACGCTGCGAGAGGCCTTGCTTGTGCAGCTTAACAATCCTACCACAGTCAAAGTCGGTGGACTTTTTTTTTGCTTGATGGTCTTGACTGTGTGAAAACGTGAATTTTCGCACAGATTGTAGCTTTTAAAGGCTGTGGTCTTCAACCTTTGACAGCCTATTTCAGTTATTTTCAGTTTTCAATAAATTGGCCAATCGAAATATTTCGTCTCTTGCTACCACTTCTTCTTTTAGCATTGTGAAACTTTAGTGCAATAGTGCAAAATGCAAATTCTTGCAATTTTCAAAGTGGTCTTAAAACTTTGTGTGTATGTGTAACTGTATATCTTCTACATGTATTTTTTGAACCTGAGAACATCTGCCATCCTGTAGATGGCACTAAATTCACTCAATAACACCAGCAAACGATGTTCTCCTCACTTTGTTAGACACACAAAATCCGTCCATCCATTTTTCATTGATGGTCCCGTCCCTCTGCTCCTTTCTCTCTACCAAGCCTCTGATGCAGCCGGCTTTAGCTCTTGCTTGTTTCAGGGGAGTGTTCCCTTAAGCTTTAAGATCTTTGTAACTTTCAAACTGTAATTCTGTTTAGTGGTTTGTGTCTGGTATCTGGTGGGATCCTCTTGTTGCAGGAATAACTGCGGCTAAACGCCGCCGGTAACTGTGTTAACCCATTCCTCCGTACAAAACAGCTTCAACTCCGTTACAATAACTGTGTTGGTGGTGGGTTTCCTCCTATGAACTGCTTGCTTCGGGTCCTTCCACAACATTGCTGTTGGATTAAGGTCAGGACTTTGACCTTTTTATTCTTTTATTTATAACAGTTTGTTGGTAGAACCACTTGTGTGCTTGGGGTCATCGTCTTGTTGCGTAACCCACATTCTTGAGATTCAGCCCGTTCTGATGTTGTCCATATGATCTTTCTAACAACACTGCTGCCCATCTGCAGTTTGCTAATGTTCTCCTGATGGTGGACTCATGAACATTAACATCTGCCAATGTAAGAACATTCTTTAGATGCTTAGAAGGACTATTACAGGCAGTGCTCTGTTTGAGTAAACAGTGAAGCACTTTCTTAAGTCGCTCCGGAGAAGAGCGTCCACTAAATGCCAGAGATGTGGCATTGTGAAATGTGATGAGGTGGGAATTAATAAGCTGAAAACACAGGAATAAATGAAATCATACATTTAATCACAATTTAGAGCATTAAAAAAAATCTCCACCACATAATCCACAGCATGAGTTCCTGGACTCTTTCCCTTCTGAAGTGTTGATTGTAAACAGAAATCTCACTGGTTGATTTTCCCTGAGTGTGAGCACGAGGTGCTGAGCGCTGATGTCCAAGTGGTACCATTGCAGTACCATTGGTAGAAGCCATGCTCATTAAAAACAGACTTAAAGGACAAAAACATCTTACTTAAAGGCACTGTATACGATTCTGGAGAACGACTGTTGATGCAAAACAAGCACACCCCTCCCTTCAGTGCTCCTTCAGAAGCTCCACCCCTGCATTAATCCATATTGTAGGCTAGCAAGCTGTTGCTACAGTTGCTGCTGCTAAACAAACCAAACCAACTGTGATTTATCCATCACAAACATTCACAAATGGCACAAAACAATACTGAGTTATTTTGGAGTCAGTGTTTCCCGCCTGTCCAGCAAGAATAGGGCAACAACCTCCTCCCCTTTCCTGCCTTTCGGGTCTCTCCACCGTCCAAAAGCCTCATCAATGTTTTATTAAATGCTCAATAGACTTTGCCACCCTCTTGCTGTCATCCAGCATTAATAGACTGACCCTTCTTTCCCCCACCCCTTCATGAGCATGAACGCTTCAGGTTGATGATTGGCTGGAATAGTGTTGTGTTTCTCAGTCTCAGCCACTTTCTTTGTTTCCCCATTTACAGAGCTAGGGCTGATTACGAACACCAGACCTTTATCCAGTGCATAAACAGACCGGAAAGCTAGCAAATCGTGAGAAAACATCCACTGGATTTTACAAAAAGGAAATCGCATACAGAGCCTTTAAATTTCAATAGGACTATTAAAATTAATGATTCTGAACATTTAAAAGTGTTTAATCTTTAGTAAAAATCCGGTTAAGACATAGTCTTTTAAAAAAACTGTTAATAATCAGTTGTAGAGTTTATCCTCAATTTGTTCAGATTAAAAAGTTGTTTTGTTTTTTTAAAAACATGAAGCATTTGGGTGCAACACTTGCATTCAAATATTCAGATTTAAAACCTAGGCCTTTTGAAACCTGGGACAGCTTTCTTCTGAAGGTCTTCCCTCTATGAACAAATGTTCAGTACAGTGAGATGAACGTCAGTGATTCTCTACTGGTGGTAGTGGTACTGCTTTTGGATGGCACAACTTGCGGAAGGCAGTCTTTTAGAGCACAACAGGAGAATGGGCTTTGGGCTCCTTCCGATAGAACCTGGACCCGGTCCGTTCGTTTCTGAAGCCGACAGATTCCACCTCTTCCTGCCACTTGGCGAATGGGTAAACGTACCACATGACCACTCCTGTGGGGTTGACTGAGACGACAAACTCTGTGGCATCCTTCAGCTCAGGCAATGGCTTCTCCGTGAACACATCGTACACCTGAGTAAGAGAGGGAGACAATTTTATTTACTGATTGATCATTTGTCAGATCGGCTGTTGATATGTCTTCTAGTAGGCAGAGTTTTTGTGATTGCTGGATAGGGCTGTATAAGGCATGAAAAAGGAGGGTGAACTGGTTGATGGGTTCCACTACGCCTCAAAAGCACAGACAGACATACTTCTTCCTGGCATACCTTATAAGTGCCGGCTGTATAGTTGAGGGCCTTTAGAGATGTCTGGTAGCGGTATGGCATGTCTGTTCTTCTGCTGAAGAAGACCAGAGCACTTGCCCCATCAGACAGCGGACGCCAAAACACATCGATGCCGCTCTTTTCCTGAGAAAGAAAGAGGGAGGGAGGCTGTGAGAACAAGTTAACAAGTAAATTAAGGGAAAAATATTGTAAAAAAAAGTCCTCTGACCTTGATCAGCCGTCTGCCTTGAATACCTAACGGGTCCTGGTTGATGGCAATAGCCACTTTGTTCTGGAGGATAGCACGTGCCCCACTGTTAAGGGTCCGCAGATCATTAGACATGAGTAGAGGGGCAGCCATTATTGCCCACAGTGCCATCTGGGAACGTGACTGGTCCATGCTGAGGCCATAATCCCCAATGATCAGCTGGGAACATGAAATGATGATAAAATTCCACACATTATTGATGAAATATTATTTTAAATGATATGTTGCCAAATGCAGCTAGGGAATTAGGAAAAAGCATAAACATGGTCTGATCCAAGTCCCAATAGATATAGATAAACACAGTCAAACTACACTAACACATACAAGGCTGTAGTGTTCATTTCTTCAATTGAGCACCTTGAGTAAATATCCACAGTGCAGGATAGAAAAAGTAAGTGAACCTTGAAATTATGATTTTGCAGCAAATCACCTCCATCAAACTTCTTTTTAGCTGTAAATATGAAACTTTTGACTCTAAGTATAACTCAACATGTCAGGCAAACGTGCTTCAGTTCATCAGTATATCCGGGGCAGCTGTATGTGCACAGCCCTCTTCATTCAGATCATGCCTCAGCATCTCAACATGGTTTAGGTCAAGATTCTTATTAACGTGAGTACAATTTTAAAGGCAACTCAACGTATTCGAAGGGGTTGTACGTAGTAGGTAAGTGTTTTTCATTATTTTTTTTTGTAATTTATGTTAAATAATTGGTTAAAAGTAAAAAAAAAAAAAAAAAAACAACACTTCAGTTATAAAGAATTAGATTATTTCTGGCTGTAAGAGACGTTCTAGAGATATCCCCTCTCTAGAATGAATGTGCACAGATTTGGAAGCAATGGAAAAGACACCCTATCTTTTATTTTTATTATTTTTTTTTAAACAAATCTTGTTCTGCTTACTCAGACTGTGAGAAGAGTAGTACTTGGCACTAATATTTTCCATTTATCTTCATTTTGATATGAGACAGCCTTGACTCTCTCATGTTTAGTTCTACTTCAGTTTCTTGGAGCTGATATCATTAAAAAGCATGTAAATATCTATAGCTTTAAGACAGAAACTATTAAGCCTAAGGTATTATTCTTTTGTGCAGACTGTTGTGATGTTTATTAGATAGATCAGATGAGATGATTTTGTTTTTTAAATTCCATCCTGCTGTTTTAATGCATTTAAATTTAGCAAAAGATCTATTAAGGTTAATTACTACACTTCCAGTATAAAGTATGAGATGTATGCATTAAGTTTTATTAACCTTGCCTATAACAAGTAACTACTTTAAATAATATTTTTGGTCTCTCAAGTGATTTTATAGAGGACCTATCACTGACTTATCTGCTTATGACTGTTTGAGCTTTTTAAAAACACACCTGGAGGTTATTAGTCGAACGCCATGAGCCTGGACTGAATTGTCTGACTTAAGTGAGACCAACCCAAACCAGTGTGGCCTTCCCCCAGGTCTTTAGCAATGCTTTTGTAGCCTTTTCTACATTTTTCTGTAAAACCTCTTCTGAAAGTTGTCTGAATCAAGGCATGGTTCACGCTAACCAGTCTTTTGCGAGAAGAACGGGTTTGTCAGTAACCGGGCTTGGTTAATTTGCAAAGGGTTAGCCTTAGGACACTTGCAGACAAATGTGTGTAGTACTTAATCATATGATTAAACACACCTAATAAACAAACATAAGTGTATGTGTGTGCTTAACTGTTAAAAGCAATCCGAATGCCGAATGGCAGACGATATACATTTAAACCTGTCCACTTTATCAGGTATCAGATGCTTTGCAGTCGTGTCGTATTCAAAGTGAAAGTGGTCTGAAGTAGCCCGTTGCTTTGGACACTGAGCATAAAGTGGCTAGCTATGCTAACCCAATATTCCAACAGGCTAATTAATGCTATTTAGAGCAGAGCTAACTAGCTTTCCAACACAACACAAGAAGATAGGCATGCTGTGGGGCACCACTGCAGCCTTTTTGTGATGTGTTCACTGCTGTTGACGTTCAAGCAAAGTTCTCCTCTTCGTCCATTTATTGTGACTCCCTCTCCCACTGGCCATGACTTGGCTCTGTATCCAATCTAGGACTGCTGATCGGATGTGAAAACATTAGATCCGTGTGATCATATTTATTAAAGCAGCCAAAACTAATTGGACACTGATAGCCAGAGGATGCTGTTAACCTTTCAAACCTACAGCAATCTTAACAGCCTGGCTAAGCTGGCTAAGCTACATTACCCATGGACTAATAGCGTACGTGTACACCAGCCCAAAGAGGAGTCCTCACCATATCAGGGTCATTCCATTGCCCTGGTCCAGCAGCAGGCTGCAGAATGTCCTGATGGTCAGTAAACCAGTCCACAATGTCCAAGACACTCTCCCATGAGTCCTGAATATCGCCATAGTTACGCCACAGGTTGCAGATCTCTCCAAGCAGGGTGTAGTTGACCTAGCCAAGTGATTGGGGACAGGACGCATGTGAGACATCACAATTGATGAGTGTAAATAGCAACAATACTGTGTACTACGGAATTTGTAGCTAATGGTTGTGTGCTCCTCAAATGAGATGTTAAACCAGGGTGGTCCAGTTCTGGTCCTGGTGGGCCAGGGATTGGCAGTTTGGGGATTTTCCAGCTTAAAAGAATACCTACTAATCCTGGTAACAAGGCAAAAGTTCAAGGTGTATTTCAGCAGAGAAATACTGAATGTTGGCAGCAAGCTAGGCCAACTCTGAAAGGCAGGAGTTTGAAAACCGCCCTTTTTAAATAGATCAGCCATAACATTAACACCACCTGACGGGTGAAGCGAAAAACATTGATTATCTGCATCTACGATCCAAGGATTGCTGGTTCAAATCGTCCAGGTCATGCTGCCTGCCATCAGCAACCGGAGCCTGAAAGGGCACGTTTGGCCTTGTTCTCTCTGGGTGTGTAGATCTAGCCGGCACAGGAGTCTGCTAGCTGATGCATCACAGCCTTATGCATCCTTATGAGGTGTTCCTGGTATGCAGTGGGACATGGATGCTCACGGAGGCTTGCAGCACTTCAAGGATCTGTTGCTAACGTCCCAGTGCCAGGTACCACAGCACACCTTCAAAGGTCTTGCTGTTTCAGTGGCACTAAGGGGACCTACTCAGGGGGCCTACTAATGTTATGGCTGATGGCTGTCCTATACATGTGTCTGAGATGAACTTCACGTTCAGATTTCACTTACATTGGGAGGAAGCCCACCCTGATACGCAGGCCAGCTGCATGAATAGCCAATAGGTCGGCCGGTGGCATTGAGGGCCTTCGTCATGAGTGGGTAGCCTGTGAAATGACAAAGTTGTCTGTGAGACAAGAAATGCTGTGTTACGGGCACCACTTGCGCTGATCCTTGCCAGCCTAACCACAGCAGTCCCTTACCTTTTTCCTGCTCTGTGGCGTTGGAGTAGCAGCCGTCCAGTTTGAGCATGTCTATGCCCCAGTCAGCGAAGGTCTGAGCATCTATTTTGATTTTATCCAAGGTGGTGCCAGGGTACCCCCCACAGGTGTAAGTCCCCAGGTCACCATAGATGCCCAGCTTCAGCCCACGGTCATGAACATAGCGCGCCAGGTTAGCAATGCCGCTGGGGAACCTGCTCGGGTCACATGTGAAAGAACACTGCTATGTTTTAGGTTGAAAACTAACAGAACAGTCACTGTGTGTGTGTGTGTGTGTGTGTGTGTGTGTGTGTGTGTGTGTTCGTTCTATACTATTTATGATTGCCACCTGAGATACCAGAGCAACCAGCTAGCAACACTATATCAACTACCTGGGATAGCATAGAACTCACTTAGGAACACTACAGCAACCAACTAGTAACCACTTGGCAATACCTTGGCGACCACCTAGCAACCCCTTAGCAGCACTATAGCAACCCCCTGGAATACCACAGCAACCACTTAGCAAACACCTAGCAATGACCTAGACACACCACAGCAATCACGTAGCAATGCCAAAGCAACCACCTGCAATACCTTAGCGATCACCTGGAATACCACAACTTGGCAAACACCTAGCAACGACCTTGGCACACCACAGCAATCACGTAGCAATACCACAGCAAGCACCTAGCAACACAATACCAACCACATCAGATACTATGTCTTTAGCAACTCCATAACAACCCCAATCACATTGCATAGCACCTCCAGTCACATTGCAACACCCTAGCAACTACCTCTAATACCAGAGCAACCAGCTAGCAACCACTTAGCAACACCATTTCAACCACCAGGGTGGTTAGCATAGCAACACCACCGCAATCACATTCCACTGCCATAGCAACCACCCAAAAACCACTTAGCAACACAATAGTAACCACCTGGCATACCACAGCAACCACTTAGCAACTACCTGTTAATGCAGAAAGTACTGTGAATTATTTGGTAACTGGCTTGCATATTTTGTGGCGTCCCACAGGGTTCTGCTTTGGGATTTATGGAACTGAGGTTAATTGGGAGAGTTTAGCAGTTATGAGGCTGAAGAACTGAAGTGTGGACCTACAGACAGGGCTTATGACCTTGTTCAATCCAAAAAGCAGTCTTCACCATCAAACACAATCTTCCCTTCAGGATGAAGGTGAACAGTTCGTGACGGCCTTGTTCTTAAGTTCCTCATACGGTACCTCTTAGGATCTGGCTGGAGTCGTCCTTGCGCGTCTCTTTCCTTTGAAGACCAGCAATCGTCGATGTTCACGTAGACGTAACCCAGCTCCCGCCATCCATCCTCAGCCAGTCTGTCTGCCATGTCTCTGAAGAGCACTTCGCTGGAAAGAAGACAGGAAAGCAGAGTAAAGCGTACCAGCAGAGAGGAGCTCAAACGCCTCCAACACACCCCACCATCAGACCCGTATCTCATGACCAGCACTATCATGCATTTGCATCGTTCACATCCTGAAGTGCCCAGTGGGGTCATCGTAGAGGTCTTCTACATGTCCCGCAAACTGCACTGGGCAGACAAACCTCTCCAGTGCGACCGTTGGGGAGTTGGGGATGAATTTGAGGTGGTGATGGTCCAACATCCTGACTTCACTAATGCTCTGCTTGCATTGAACAAGTGCTCCACTAGTAGAAAGCCTTCTTTCCTGGACAGTACTGGACAGCTACTCCAACAAAACCCTTAAAATACCCTTGATTTTAGAAAAAAAAAACAACTAAGAATGAGCAGCAGTGGTCCACGTTACCTGGTATTAGCACCCTACCAGACAGGACGTCAAGACTGGTGAGGATGGACAGAAGGATCTCGAGGTCGACTCGGTCAAATGTATTCAAGGAGGCCGAATGAAGAACCATGTCTAGTCCACTCACCAACCTGGACTTACCTAATACAGTTTTTGGGGTCATCCTGGCAGTCAATGTCGCAGCGGAATCGCTCCCATGCCAGCCAGCCCATAGGTGGGGTCCTCATCAGGCCATTGTCCAGAGCAAAGGTGGCTGCTGAGAAGGCCAGCAATAACACCACTGTAGTTCTCTGCATGCCTGAGGGAATGGTTGGATGAGTAGGATTAGTGCATTTGTACAACTTGACCATCTAAATTTCCAGTTTCTAACATTAAAAAACACATAGTTACAGAGTTTAGCGACATGCTAATCTGGATTAAAAGCCAGAGCAAGCAAACCTGGATGAACCAGTCTACTAAATGAGCCTGAAAATAGTCTAAAACACTCCCAAGACCAAACTGAGCTATGTATATGACTGTTTTTTTGGTTGGAAAATTACGCAGGACGAGATTGTACGGAAGCGCTACTTGCGCTAATTACCGCAGTGATATTTTCAGACCGTCGGGGGGGGGGTTCCCGTGCTTGGATGGTGCCAGGACGTCTGCGTTTGTGGTTCATTAAATGTTCAAAGACGTTCTCCTAGCCTGGAGGTTAAGGGTTAAGGGTCAGTAGCTTCACAATCATAGGCTTATGCATCTTGATCCTGATCCTCGATCTCAAAAAGACTGAGTGTCCGGCCCTTCCCTGGAGGCAAAAACCTCCTATTGAAGCTACATGTAAACACCCTGTCTTCAGTCTGGGTGGCAGCTGAATGCACCCTGGGTGTGAGCTGACGGCAGACTGGTTTGGCCCAGGTTGACGTGGCGGCCTCCTGATTCTCTCCTTCCTGGGATGAGGCAAACAACTTTAAAACGCCTCTCGCGTGACCATCTACAGCATCTGGCATCGGATCATGAAAAGTAGGGAACTGCTGATCTAAGCAGGGAGTTGGGTGGTAGTTTTATATAAGCAAGATAATGAGGCACATGCTCCACCTCTAGCTGGTAGGTTGGCAGAAGCACCTGATGTGATCTTATGACTGCTCGCCTGACATCTGACACAGGACTTGATGGTAACCGTGCCCTTACCAGCCCAAGATTCACAAGCTGCAGCCCCACAACCTGGGCTGAGGAGTTTCGCCACTCACTTCGCATTGACGTGAAGCGGCAGGAAGGTTAGAGGTTATAGGGGCGTTGGAGCAAATGAATTCTGCGAAATTCTACGACCCTGGTGGTGGTTGCCAGAGTTTTACGATACTTTTTTTTTTTTTTTACGAAGTTTTGGCCTAAATTTGGGAAATCCAAGATGCAGCTCTCAAGGACGAAGGACAGACATTTTGGTTTGCTGAGATTTTGGTGCAATCATCCCATCACCCCTGTTGAATATCAGGGGTGGGTTCAGTTTTGGTCCTAAAGGCCTGGATTTGTGCTTTTCCTGCTCAAGCACACCTGATTCAGCTCCTCAGGTTAGAGCACGGAAGTTGTTGTGTTGGACTCCAGCCTTTATTGCCCAACCCTGCCTTATATTTATGGCCATGTTTGCTTGTATCCGGAGCGTTCTCTCTGTCCCGGTGGTTTTGAAAACATTTCCGTCCACACCGAGACGCTTGCAACACTTGCATGAGCATGCTCACCCTGTATGTTCTGTACTGTATTTTGACATAAAAGACATGGGCAAGCTCAAACTAAACAAAATGATTGATTTAGTAAAAAAAAAAATCATAAAATAATATTAAAACAAGTCTGAAGCACGAAGCACCTGAATGGGCCATGCACCATTTAGCTGAGCCAGGAAACATCACCAGCTTGCTCCACCCCCTCCTCCCCTCATAAACCTGAAAAGCCTGATCGCTACCTAGACTCTTATTACACATTTTATTAACGATCCTGGATGTTATTTAAGTAGTTATATTAACATAAAAATCATACATCTACTCTCCATTCCTACTGATTAGACTTTTTTTTATGCTTAACATCCGGTTTTACGTTTTCACTTCTATTTTTTTTATTTTATTTCCTCATTTTGTTGTTATTTTGATTGCTTTCTAAAAGCAAAGGAAGATTGCTTCCCGTTTTTATGAAAAAATAAAATAAAAAAATCCCCTGAACTGCAGAGAGCGGCGTGTCCTGTAGTTCTGCAAATCCACTACAGGCACTACATTTCCCATAATGCCCCAGCGTCTCTGCAAAAGCTTGAGCAGCTAGCTAGCTAGATAACGCTTTCGGCCGGGTTTAGTATATATATATATATATTTATATATAACGGACACTCGAGACAAAGTAAAGGCAGCTCGTAGCGTTAAGCTTTGATTATAGCCACTTATTACCTTTATATAACCTTTAAAAAGACATCCTAAACCACTGGCGCACGTTAGCACCAGCTAGTAAAGGAAGGGGGTGTTATCGTTGGACGGCACGAGCTTGCAAAATTGAGCGCCGTGATATATCTAGCTAATAGCACAGTAATAACTAATAACTAATAATATAAAGCATGCACAGGGGGCACCCTTCTGTACCCCTGTCGCTTCTGTAGCTGCGGACTCCGGTGTTCCGTCGAGTTGTGCTACCCTGTCCAAACATGCTACCATAGTGTAGCTATATTAACAGGTAAAGCTGCCTAAATAAACCAGTGGGACGGATATTATTATAAGGATAATGTAAATTACTATATTAGGGTAAATACAAGGTAAACGGGGTGATGAAGTATATTTATTTTATTTTTTTATTTTTATTTTATTGGTCATTTTCACTTTTAAAACACTCAAGCAAATATTAACCGTAAGCTAAAATGTCACGAACCATATTAGATCAACTTTATCATAAAAAAAAAAACATAAAAACGTTTTAACTAAATTGAGGCCGCGCATGCGCAGAGCCTCCAAGTAGGGCTTATTGGTGGGTAGCACAATTCGACACAACACCGGCACAGAAGCAGAGGCAGAAGCCAGACCGCTCGGCTGTGCACAGAGCCCAAACGCCACAGTACTGAAGGAAGCTGAGTTTAGGTAACACAGCTAATGAACCCATTTTCGCTCGGACCGTCTGAGTCTCCGTGCTTCCGGTTGGCTGCACGATGCTGGCTAACGTACTCACCGAAAACGGTCGGAGGAATGACCGACCCCTTCAGCAGGAAATCTCCAAGCGTTTAAGTGTGTTACCCTCCGGAAAGTCCCCTCTGCTGACCGCTCTCTCGTTAAACGGACGATCTGTCATACACCAATACAGTAGAGTCACGTGGACTCCTCGGTCAGTCATGTGCTCTTTCTGTAGGTGTGTGTGTAAGTCAGCTGACTGCATCTAGACGAGCGACCACGCCCCCTTTGCAAGCGACTCAGCTGCCCTGTTAGAAGGGGATCGCCACAGCTGGCAGGTGCAAACACAGCTGTATGTACATAGTAAAGACATGGTAAATATGGACATAGCATAGAGGCAAGCCAACCATATTCCCCATTGGTTGGCCTCCGCCTGTAACCCATCCGTGCAGTGAACACACCTAACACGCCTGAACACAAGTGATCAAACACGCCACCTAACACCTAACTTGTGGTTGTTGTGGCGCAACAGATAACACCACCACCTGCCATTGAGTTACAACAACACCATGTGGGAGACTGGGGTTTGATTCCCGGGCTGGGTGACTATGCTGCGCTACACCAATAAGAGTCCCTGGGCAAGACTCCTAACACTGCATTGGCCCACCTCTGTAATACGAGTAACCTTGTAAGTCGCTCTGGATAAGAGCGTCTGCTAAATGCCATAAATGTAAACGTAACATCCATCCCAGCGACACCCCGGGGAGCTCAAGGGTGGCAGTGGCAGCTTGCCGAGCCGAGGTATCATCGGGATCCCAGTGCTCGAACCGTTGAGCCACCACTGCCCCATTGGGTTGTGTGTGTACGTTTTGTCCTAGTGGCAGCACCTGGTCTTTTCACATACAGGTATTTGTCTGTTAGGCTGCTAAATGGTTAGTAATGTAAGTTTCGTGTGCATGTTTGTGTTAAATTAGCTTGATCAACTGCTTAATCCCTTAATATATTGAATTCTAGTGTTTGCACATGGTTTAATTCTGTTTTACGATTCTGTGACGTTCAAGGCATTAATATCATTTAATATCATTAATATGTACATACTGTTGTTATTCTGAAATGTGCACTCTTTTGCTCATAGTTCGGAAGAGTAAGGCTACGTTCAGACTGCCAGATAAGATAAGATAATCCTAGTGTCACAGCAGCAAAGTGATAGCAAGACACTCAAGAGATGCAAAACGTAGATAAATGACCAATTCCCGACCGTTGGCGTATCCAGATTGTATCAGGATGAATTTTTTGATGTTCTGGACACCCAAAAACCACACGATTGTTCAGATGTTTCTCAGGCTGGACGCTCTGGACCCACAAATTGGCAACACGACAAACAACCACCACATCAAATCTTGGTTACTTATCGCTTCTGACTAGACTATTTGCATCATTACTGCTGGAACAAAACATTATCTGTGTAAAAAAAAAAAGTTACATTTTCTATCTAAAGTGTAAGCTGTTTATTTTTTTTTCTTATTGAATAGTTCTTCAAAGGTGCAGGTGCATGTATTTGTCAATGTACAGTGAAATGTGTCCTCCGCATTTAACCCATCTGTGGTAGTGAACACACACACATGTGTTAGGGGCAGTGAGTACACACACACACCCAGAGCGGTGGGCAGCCAACTCCAGCGCCCGGGGAGCAGAGAGGGTGAAGGGCCTTGCTCAAGGGGCCAACAGTGGCAGCTTGCCGAGCCCGGGTATCGAACCCACAACCCTGTTATCAATATCCTGGCGCTCTAACCGCTGAGCCACAACTGCTCAACAGCTCTTTAGCAGCATAATTAAAAAAAAAACCCCATCATATCCAATTGGTTCTTTGCTGAGCTTAAAGGTTGGAAACCTCAGTTGTACATGTACATGGGAAATGTATACATTTATATCAGGATACATGACATGATTGCAGCTGACTAATGTTTGATCGCATCTTACCATCAGATTTCATATAATAAAGGAGCTGAAGGGAGCTTGAGCTCCAGCAGGCTTCAGAATAACGTAAAAGTTATTCTAATGCCAGTCCTAATGCCTTAATAATCAACAATCATTAAACAGATCATCAGCTGTAAAGAAAGCTCAACTATGCAGTACTGTTTAGAGAACTGGTAACACTGGTGGGTTTATTAGTCTAGAGAAGAAAACTGGAATATTCCAATTAAGTAAATACAATTATAATCCATTATAAAGCTGAAATGATTAATAGAAATGTAACCTGAAAAGCTCGCCGGTCTTAAAATGAGTCACCCTGCATGTTGAAGGTGGTAGTAACTTCAGGTTCCTGCATGTGGCGCTGCATGAGGATGATCAGGCTACAAGCTGAAAACCTGCAAGGTGTGTGACTAAACTCAGACTTTGAGAAGAGTGCAGTGCGGTGAATGTCTTGTTTGATGAGTGAAACATGGATCGCAAAGCAGATGTTCCTGATTGGTCAAAAGGGGTGATTGCATTTGGGCGTGGCCAAAGACTATAGGAGGTAGTAGCTGAATCTGCAGGTGTGTGGAAGCTTACGGTCATACGGGTCTACCAGCAGTGGCAGAAATCACAGTCTGCAGGGAATTCTCTGCAGTATTTTGGCTGAAAGACGAAACCACAATCTGGCTGCTAAGGGAACTCTTTGGTCAGAGGTGACTCATTTCTTGACAATTGTCAGGTGTTTCCGTCAGGTGAGAGCTGAGCCAGCCCTCCTTTGTTTAAAGATCATTTACCTGGGTGTGGTCTTCAATAAAAGTGTGCCGTTCTTGGAACAAGAAGGCTGGAAAGGGTTACAAAACAGTTTCTAAAACGTTTGGCCACCAACAGTCTAATGTGAAGCAGATGATCTACCAATAGAGGAAATTCAGGAGTTACAGTTACTCTCGCAAGGTAGCCCTGGTAGCCCAGCCAAAATCACTTCAAGGGCACAGTGAATTATATTACAGGAAGATCCAAAGAACTTTAGGGGTACCATCTCTTTCAGAACCTCTCTCAGGCCTGTCTGATGTTAGTGTTCATGAGTCTACCATCGCATAAACTCCTGAACGTCTGCACATCAGGTTGCTCAGGTCCTTAAGGTTTCAACTTTTTGATTGAAATGAAAAAGGTTATGTCTGGCAAAAACCCAAACACTACATGCTGGGAAATTATCAGAAGGTAAAACAATTATGAATCAGTAATTGCAAAACTGGAATGCAGTATAAGATTAATGGATTTTCACCCAGAGTTTCAAGTAGGAAATTTCTACCGGAATGTCCTGCATGTAAAGTCGGGAGAGCCTCCAATTAATTAGCCACCAACTAATTTGGATGTGCAAATTACAACGTTATGCATTGTTAAAAAAGGTGTCGACAGTACTGACATTCATTCTTCAGGTAGAAGTGAGTGGAGATACGAGGGTTTAAAATACTGAAGTATCAACTTAAGCTTTTTACTCCAGTAAAAGTACTGGTTTCAAAACTACTTCAAGTAGATGGAAGGAAAACAAAGGCTAAAAGCTGAGGCCGCACCACAGGGGCCAATAGTGCACTAAATATGAGGAGTCGTTGTCTAGAAGTTTTGTAATGCTGCAGAAAGTCAGACTTCAGAGGCGTGTGATCAATAAGCTTTACTGGAATGTAAATGTGGGGCTTAGTCGGGACGTTTCACTGCAGGTCTCTTGAGTCTCTGACCCGGACACAGTCTTCATACTAGACTACAGATGTCTGCTGTGTGCTTGCTGGAGTGGGACGGGACGTGTGCAGGTGGAATGGATCGCTTACAAACCAGTAGGGAGTCAGAATGGTTGGTTTCTGGATGGGGAGATTTATCTGGATAGGGTTTTTTTTTTATTTATTTTTTATTTTTTTGGAACGTTGACGAGCTGGAATGAAAAAAAGGAAATTAAATAGGAGTAATTTAGGCTATTTTTATAATGTAAGGAGTAGAAGATTCAGATAATTGGGTGAAAATGTAAGCGGTAGAAAATAATTACTTTCAGTAAAGTGTAGATAACCAAAGTTTCTACTTAAGTAAGGTAATGAAGTAACAGTATTTTGTTATTTGACACGTCTGACTGTTAACAACAGACATCGCTAACAATGCTAACTGGGGCATATTTTGGTTCAATTCGCCATTAATTACCTCTTACCCTTTTTTCCCCTTTTTAAATAGCATCAAATTATCAGAATGTTTAACTGAAATGTGGTCCACTTGACACACGACTTCCAAGGTAAATTTCATTCCATTGCTTGGGAGAGAAAGCTGAGCTTAGGCTCTGCTAGTGTACAGATAGTTTGTACCAGCAAGAGACCAAAAAAAGAGCATTCCATTTAGGTCGCGCTGACCTTTCTCTAAACTGATAGCATTCGGCTATGTATCTACTGGGAGACTACTGCTGTTGCGTTATCTCAGTTTGTCATAATGTCTCAAGGTGAATTTCTCAGCCAGTTCACAGTAATATGAAGGATATAATATGAAGGAGAGGATGTGGAATCTGACTGGGTTACAGAGGTTATATTTTAGCTTCAGCCTTTCTCTTGATGATCTTCACTAGTCCAAAATCCACAGACGGACAGCTCGCCGTAACTGATGGACCTATGCATTGATTGCGCCAGGAAATTGTACAGGAGGATGTCAGGGTATCGGTCCTTGAACTGAAGCTTAAAGGCAAACGGGTGTTCAAGGCATGTATCAAAGCAGCGACCCTATGCACACAAGCAAAGCTATGGGCACACCGAAGTACTGGCCGAAAATGAAAGAAATGTGAAGGAGCCTTTAGATGGGATTGTGGGTGGACGGAGGACGGAGTCAGCATGGTCTGTACAGACTAGAACTTTATGCTGCTGAGCTATCGGACATGTACTAGTGTTAGCTGTAGATACCTAGATGCCGCTGTGTTGAAGTGTGTACTTGGATACGATGAGTTTTCATGATTCAAACGGCCATAATTTCTTTATTACCCAACCAATTTTCACCAAAATTGTTATAATCCTCAGACATTTCTGCATGTTGCTGATTATTTCTTCACATGATTTGTAGACATGTATTTTAGAACAGTCAGTTGAACCGTCAAAGCTGAACTAGAGTGAAAATAGCGTGACTGGGTGAAATTATAATAATAATTATTATTACACTATTGTTTATCTGTGACTTAAAAAAAAGTTGTGTTGGGATCCCTTGTAAGTAAAGAGAATACAGAAGACACATTTATTTTTAGGTGAATTAACGAATGTGGTCCCATTTGTCAATAAACCAATAAACCACATGGTAAGAATCTATATACAGAACAGTAGGCCAACAATTATTAATCTCTACATTCTCCTTGTTACCATTGCGATTGAAATTATTCAACCCTTATTGCAAATTAGGGTTATAAGACGATTGTACAAACGTTCAGCTTTTTTGCAATGAACCATTAAAAAAAACCAAATTTTAATTTCCCAGCACAACTAATATAACAAAAAGTACAAAATGACACTTTTAATGATGACTGCAGCTTAAAAAGTATTATGAGGGGACTTGGACTTGGACCAGATAGCAAAGTAACATTGATTCAACTCTGAATGTTGGTCAGTTTTGTTGCATTTGGTTAAAGATGAAAAATCAACATTAACTCAGTTTTGAATGTTGATTGAAGAAATAATGGTTAGGTTGAAAAACAGACATTGAATCAGTAATGATTCATAGTTTGTAGATCGTAATGGCAACAGTGTGAGAAGATGGACTACTATTGCAGGTTTACACATTTACAAACTTGTATAAAAAGGCCTGTTTCTGCTGTTGTGGGCTTGTGTGGTTGTGGCCTTAATGTTTAAATATAAACATTTCATTTCAGCATTGGGGATAAAATAGTATTCACGTTATTTTAAAACGTGTGTGTGTGTGTGTATGTAATATGTTATATATAATCATATATTAGGATTTGTTTCACAATGGCAGCAAGATTTATATTGGCCAATGATAAAAAAAAATCCAGTGAATGAATGGATTCAGTGTCTTCACCCTTCACATTGTTGATGTTTTAAGTGTTAAATATATTAACGAATCCTTTAGGAAAGATACTTTAATAATTGTGTTTTTAACATCTGATTTTTAATGTCAGATTTTAACATAAGAATATATTAAATAAAAGATAATGCATTTAAAGTGACATTCATTTTACATTTGGCAGTTTTTAGATTAAGTAAATAAACAGTTATGCTTTAGGAGGTGCAGAAGTTTGTGTCTGTATAGGATTACTTATATTTTAACTTTGATAAATCCCTGTTCTTTAAATAAAACCTAAACAGTGCAGCAGTTATTTTGTACATGTCAACAGCAGAGCATAACCGCTCCATTAATTAAGCTGGGACGAAAAGTTCAGGAAAGAGGAAAACCACACCCTTGTTTTGGCTGCTAACTGGTAACATCACCGCAGCACTCATCAACAGCACTCATCAGTTCAAATAAAGCTCTTGTTCGTTTTGGTCACTGCAATAAGGTCAAGAATGAACAGTTGTTTAGGGTAGTTCCTCACTCTGGCAGGTGGTAGCTGAGAATCATGCCTGTTCCAACAAGACCAAATTTCGGAAGTGGATCATGCTTTACAAGCTGATACCCCATTTATTTAAAACATACCTGGATCAGCTCCCCCGGATCCTGAGTCAGTGGATTGACTGATTAATAGTATCTGCACTCTGCAACAGTTTTTATATTTCTATGGATCTGATCACCTTTACTGTCAGTTGGGCTCTTGGGGGCACAGCAAAAGAGGACCATTGCTCACACTAGAGCTTTGGAAGTGCTGCAAACCGATTTCCAGACGGAACTCGAGCTTGTGATCGTGGTACTACGCTACACGCATCGATCTTTGCGCTAAGCTAGAAGCTACATGTACCATGTATGCCCCATGGAACTGCATGCAGAGAACCATGACCCCCGCGTACAGTTGACGGTACACAAGGCAAATCGACAGTACTAGACATGAGCAAGACCCAGAGGAAGAGCAGTTCAGACTTGAGGCAGGTTATACGTGAGTGTGAAGACGCATGTTTTAAGATTTCCACATTTTAACATAGAGAGAGAAATAGACTTTTTGACCAGTGGTCGAAAAGAGTCCCTGAGGAAAATGCTCCGTCGCTAGCCTTAGAAAGGTTAGATGGTGAGTAGTAGAAGCAGTTGAAGACCTAAGATAACACCACTACCTGCCACTGAGCTATTACACCATGTAGAAGACTGGGGTTCGATTCCCAGTCTGGGTGACTGTGGGTGCTGCGCTACACCAATAAGAGTCCTTGGGCAAGACTCCTAACACTACATCGGCCCGCCTCTGTAATATGAGTAACCTTGTAAGTAGCTCTGTATAAGAGCCTCAGCTAAATGCCGTAAATGTAAGTTCTGGACTGGCTAGAGTTTGTAAATAGAGGAGGAGCTGACGCTAGCTGGACAGGAGTTGCAATAATCCAAATGAAGGCGTGGATAATTTTCAGTGGCAGACTGAGAGGGGGATGGTCTATATTAGGAAAACCACAGTCACAAGCTAAACTACATTAAATATCCATGTTATATTTTACTCTGCATGATGTTCTCCACTCACCCTTAAATTATTGTTTATGCCCTCTGTTCATGTTCTAAATTATTGGGTACAGCCCTTCGCCTGGCGACCTGTTCCACCTAAGCGAGTCGATGTATAGCTGAGCCTACAGCATATTCGAGGCTGTAGTTATCGAGTACAGCTTAGTGTCACCTCGATTTACATTTATGTTTATATTGAAGACATTTAGCAGACACTCTTATCCAGAGCGACTTACAAAAGTGCTTCGCTATTTACCCAAGAAAAACCTCAGCGAGTTAGAATAAGCTAATAATTCAAAGATACAAACACAAGTCAGTAAGGTGACCACTCTGCATGACCGAGTTACGTTTGCAACATGGCGTGAGAACAATAACTGATCAAGGCTTCCAGCCTTGATTGTTTATATTTCTCATGATTGTAAGAAGCCGTCTGCACAGTCATCTTTCTGGCACTAGAGGGAGGCTGCGTTCAACTCCTGCCAATAATCAGCCTGATTGAGGTCTGTGGGGCACTGTCCTTTTTGAGGACTTCACTCCAGACTGCACCGCTAACCAGAATTTCTCCCTGAAGGAGTTCCTTTACTGCCTTCCTTTTCTGCCTTCCTTTTCCCCTGGTATCTTTGGTATCTGCCTCATAGGGAACCAGTACCCTCATGGCTCGCTCTTCCCCTCTGTTTCTGGGAGTAGTTTTTATTCCCGCTCACTTTCTCAAACAAACAAACAAACAAACCTTCTTTTAGTTCCTTGCACAAGAATTCTGGATGGGTTCCCATCTGGGATCTGAAGAGACTATCTGAAGGCCTGCTTGCTAGTTATCTACATTTTCAGTCTAAGCCTGGCCTGTTTTTGTTTTTCTTCCATTTCCCCTGTCCTTTTTTTTTTTTTTTTTTTTTTTTTTGGATCTCTTTCTTAATGGCGGGTCCTCTCAAGACTTCACAGTCCATAAGCACATCACCCTCCTCATAGGCTAGTGGGTAGAGCACTGCTCTTCCAAGCCAGTAACCCCAGTTCAAATCTCCAGTTCGACTCCCCCCAGGAGGAAATCCTATATCTGATAAACTACACATGGCACCAATCCTAGGAAACCTTCCAGCTTCCCGCCTTCTAGGGTTTGCCGTCTCATGACCATGATGATTAAAATCATCACTGTGGTTGTGACCAATCTCAGCGGATCAGCTGTAGTACCCAAAGTTCCAACACAAAGTAAACATAGATGGCCGCCCCCCATCGTTTAATAGAAAAGTGTCTGATTACATTTTTTTGGTTTGTGTTTTGTTTAGCAATTAAACTCAATTAATTGAATAGACTGTATTGTGTCTCAGGGCTCTTTGGATCACCGAAAGCAGTCTCAGACACCTGTGACAAGTAGTTTGCCAGCTGTGCCCAATTAAAGGAAAACTACTAAAGAAGGACGTTCCACATTAATAATCAGGCAGAAAGTTTGCTTTGCAGATAGTTGGTTCATACTGAGTTCATATTTGTAGGTATCATATATTGGACAAATGCACATAATATATGGATCATACATGTATTTTTGATTGATCACCATTCCCCATTGATTTTAATTTAATTGAGAGACAGTACAAAAACAAAGACTGAACAGGTATAGCTTGTTTGGGAGGTTGTCAAGAGAAAACCTTCTTTCTAAAAAGAATATGGCTGCACAAGGTTTATAAAGTTGCATCTGAACAAACCACAAGACTTCTGGATCAACGACCATAGGACAGACGAGACCAAAGTGTTTGGCCATACTGAACATGCAGTTTGGCAAAAACCAAACACAGCATATCTGCACAAACCCCTCATACAAACTGATGATTTAAGCTTGGGCATCTTGCAGTCGTTGAGTCTGCCATAAACCTCTCTGTATATCAGCGTATTCTAAAGCTTGGCAGAAATTGGGCCATGCAACAGGACAATGATCATAAGCATATCAGCAGATCTGCAACAGAACGCTGGACCAAAAATAAATCGGGATATATATATATATATGTGTGTGTGTGTATATATGTATCACACACAAACACACTTTGAAAATGGTAGTTTCAGTTAATTTATGTCTGAAAGCAGTTACTTAGTTACTTTGGATCACCGAAAGTAGTCTCAGAGACCTGTGACAATTAGCCCAATTAAAGGAAAACTACTAAAGAAGGATGGTCCACATTATTTAGCAGGCCTCCGGTTTCAAGCAATATGGGAGGGTAAAAAGAAAGTTTGCTTTGCAGAAAGTTGGTGACCACTGTGCACAATGCGCCTCAGCATCCACTGACCCCACTCGGCCATTTGACGTGATGTGAGTTGCTGTTGCTCCCAATCACTTCCACTTTGTTATAATACCACCGACAGTGGAATATTTAGTAGCGAGGAAATTACACTGAGCTTCTGAGAGTGACCAATTCTTTCACAAATGTTTGCAGAAGCAGTCTGAAGGCTTAGGTGGTTGGTTTTATATACCCGTGGCCATTGAATTGATTGGAACACCTGAATTCAATGATTTGTATGGGTGAGTGAATACGTTTGGCAATATAGTGTATCTAGAACCTCCAGAAGGACTATCACACTGTTCAGGAAATCAGAAAATGGTGGTTGTTTGATTCCTATTTCTTTCTATTTTCACTGATGGTCAGTCTTTAGGGCAAAACCTTTAGTTATCCGTTTAGCCTGGAGAGAGCAAAAGCAAGCCCAACCAAAACATACCCCAGTATCTAGGCAATCAGTTAAGCAACTGTTGCCTCTAATGAAGATACTGGAGGAATTTGAAGTATTGGGTGACAATCGGAGTTGGATTTATCACACTTTAACCTACTAAATGAATTATGCTGTAAATGGCTATAGAGTATCAGCCTCAGACTCACCCTCATCAAATTCAATTAAACTCTAAGCTTAGACTGTTACCATTGCAACAGAAAGCCTGTTCCTTTTGTTCTGTTGTCATCAAATATCTTTAATGTGACTGAACACTCGCTGGGTAGCCATACAGCTTGTCCTACTCAAAAACCAGGCCTGGATCTAGTTGGTCCAGTAAATGATCCAACTCAGACCACTGAAGTGACTGACCTTCATCAAGCTATTTTATATGGCAAAATAGTGCATCTACATACCTCCTCTACTGCCTGTGTACTTGAGAAACACCATGAACAACTTTATAAAGAATTTGACCGAATATTTACCCACATTTTGATTAGCCTGGCATTAATATAACCTGAGGTTCTTAATGGCTCATTTACAGTTCACAAATAAATGAGAAGACAAAATATTTTATATAGGAAGTTTTAATTTAGTAAATATACTCTGAGGCTAGCAAGTGATGCTAGGAAATAATGTAACACACCAGAAACCAGTTAATTGTTCATTATAAGTTCAGTGGAATTTATACATATGACCTAGACAGAATTACAGCTCTTCCCAGACAGAAATCTGATAAATGGCCATATATGCAAGTATCACAAAAGTACATGTACATATTTTTCTAAATAGATGGACATTGGTACAGAGTTCATATTTGTAGGTATCATATATTAGACAAATGCACGTAATATACATGTATTTTTGATTAATCACCATTCCCCATTGATTTTAATTTAATTGAGAGACAGTACAAAAAACAAAGATTGAACAGGTACAGCTTGTTTGGAAGGTTGTCAAGAGAAACCATCTTTCTAAAAAGAATATGGCAGCATGACTTCTGAAGTTGCATCTGAACAAACCACAAGACTTCTGGATCAACGACCATAGGACAGACGAGACCAAAGTGGAGATGTTTGGCCATACTGAACATGCAGTTTGGTAAAAACCAAACACAGCATATCTGCACAAACCCCTCATACAAACTGATGCATCTTGCAGTCATTGAGTCTGCCATAAACTTCTCTGTATATCAGCGTATTCTAAAGCTTGGCAGAAATTGGGCCATGCAACAGGACAATGATCATAAGCATATCAGCAGATCTGCAACAGAACGCTGGACAAAAAATAAATCAGGATATATATATATATATATAATCACACACACACATTGAAAATGATAGTTTCAGTTAATTTATGTCTGAAAGCAGTTACTTAGTTAGACTGCCTACACATTCCAAAATGAACAAATCAATCACCATCATTCCTTACACGTTTGGGGGTCATTATTGTATATATCAGTTTGGGGAAAAGTTTACACAGGGTACGACTTAAAGGACAGCCATTATACAGCCAAATGTCTTTTGCTGTTTCATTGATTACCAACATCTCAAGGATCTCAAAGTCACATTTGCCTGGATGATTTTTTAGTTTTGTCTGAATTTTTCTTTGTAACTGAGACCATTCTTTGATGGAAGCTTGCTCTGGTTTCTTCTTTTTACTGCCCCAGTCTTCTAAGCGCTGGGCTAGGATTGTTACAAATATAAGATATTCCATATTGAAATAGCAATGGCCCTTTTGGACCTTTGCAGAATTGAAGCCTGTTGGCAGTGATGTTGTGTTGATGTAATGGTTGAACTTATTCTTTAAATCTTTCATTTCCTCTGGACTGAGGTTCTTGTACTCTGAGAGTGGTCTACCAGGTTTACCAGGTCTATTAGGAATGTCCTCCAGAGACTGAATGGCTGCTAAAATCTCAACCCCAGTGATGTTTTGAGGAATGTCTTCAGGAGCAGTGAGGTTAGACAGTTCTAGCTGAAGCTGTTCTAGCTGTTCTACCTGAAGAGGGTTTAGTTTCAGCTGCACTAACAGAGGACTGTGATCCTTTCGCTGCACATGATTCTCATTCAGGAGAACTGTACATTCTGTGACCGAGCCTATCCATTTTTTTGGAATGAAAAAGTAGTCCAACCTGGACAGGTAGGTAATGTTGGTCCGTAGACATTTCTTATAAGTGAAACATGTGTTATCAAAACGCTTAGCGCCATTTTTGGAACTCCGGAAAACATCGACCAAGTGTAGATTGCTCATGAGTCGATCCACACAATTCTTAATTTTCCGATGTTGATAGTTTCTCTCCTTTGCTCCATAGGGCTTTAACTCTTCGCTGGGTGGTATTATTTTAGCTCTGTCGTTTTCTTTCAGTGATGTGTTGAAATCTCCTCCGATCACTAACGTTCCCACTGTCATTTTCTGCAGGTATGGTGTGAGCAGGTTTAGAGTTTTGGTGTCATCTTGATGGTTGTACACACTCACGAGTGTGTAGTCCTGACCTAGCAGTCTACAACTTACAACTACGTAACGCCCATTCCTGTCAATTTCCTGGCTGTAAAGTTTAAATTCTAGATATGCTTGGCTGTTCACTAAGATGGCCACTCCTTTCTGGGTGTTACTGTACTGTGTATAGTAAGCTGTCCAGCCTTCTATTTCTATTCGGCGATTTACACCTATGCAAGTTTCTTGCAAGAAAATGACATGAGGAGTGAACTCTTGCTTTGACTGTTGTAACAGATATTTCACCATTTTCTGGGTGTCACTTTTTCTGTTTATGTTCCAGGTGACAATATTGAGCTGCACAGGTGGTGACCTAAAAATAAGAAACACATTGGCATTATTGTGTGCTATGTCAGAACCGGCACAATAATATAAATAAGACCCTTTTTGCCCATAGTTCTCAAAGTGGAGTCTGGAGACCCTCAGGGGTCTGTGCGGTATAGCAAAGTTTATATTGGTTCAGAAACAAATCTGACTAAGAGCCAAAAAAAATATCAGTACATCAAGGGAAAGGAAAAAAAAGCTTTAGTACAGCATCCAATCTGGAGACAGTGTATGCAGACTGAACTGTAATCTGTCTAGCAAGGTTCTGGCAAACAAGGCCATTAAGCTCATCAGGCAGAACCTGCTCACAGCAATAAAGGTAAATGTTATTGTAAATAGTAAATAAATTGGCAGGGAAAAATGGTTAAAAAGTATCATTAATACATTTAAAAAATTAGCATGAATTTAACCATTTAACAAGTTAATGTTAATCAAGTTAACATTTCACATTAATTAAGTTAACATTTTGCTTAAATAGAGTAAAATTAAAAAGTAGCATCAAGTTAAATATGTTTTAAAAATTTACAAGTTTTTTTTGTATTTTGAAGTGTTCTTTATAAAACATTCAGCAAATGAGACGTTTGTGCTAATACTGTTGAAGCTAAAACTCTGTAGTGTTTGTCTAGTGTTTATGGAATGGAGACTCCAGTGTAGTATCTGCTATCTACTAGCACTACTCTGGACTTTATCTTCTTTGCATAATCGTGTAAACTCAAGGTTCAGAATGATTCGGATGAGGTCTGTATTATAGTACTTACTCTGATGCTGACAGAGATGCCATATTTAGGAGCAGGTGGTCTGAATATTAATGGCAGAAAGGTGACTCCTCTTCTGAAAGGGTTCTGCGATACAACAGCAGTGAGAATTATGTATTACTTCACATTTATTTAAATTATACTATTCTCTTAGTCTTTATATGAAACAGTTTCTTTCTAATGAGTATTTTAAATGTTTCATTTAGCAAGAATGTGATTGTGTAGTCAAATATTGGAAACGCCTGTGTTTGCAGATCTAAAAAGTAGGGGATTCCACTGTGTTTTTTTTTTTCTTGGCTTTTGTATCCACATGAAAATAAAGTAAGTGTGTTGCTTGTGTCAATTTTATTGTCAAAGTAATTTTAGGCATAATCTGAAATTAATTTGTGTTTGTGTCGTTATTTTTTTTCTGGGTTAGTCCTACCAGGCCCAGCTAGTCTTTATTAACAGTGTAGTTACACAAACAATCCATGCAACAGCAATGTAAGTACTGGTGAGCTTTGCTGTTACATTAATAGATTATTGTAGGACAGATTATTGTTGACTTGTATCAGCTTCACTTGTTTATTCCACAGTTCCAATTCTAAGCCACATTTTGCATGGACTTAATTGGGTGACATGGCTCAGAATTCTTGATTAATTTCACATCCTAGTGAGATCTTTGAGCAAGCATTCTTGTGTTGTGAAACTGGAGTGATGTGTATATCCCTATAGATTGGGTGGAGGGAAGCTATAGTAACCAATTAGTAAAATTGGCTTTATTAATTTTATCATGAGAGTTGAACTATGTTTATTTACTATATTTATTAGTGTAAGTAAACCATGTAGCTTATAATGTAAATAAGCAAAGATATAGCTAATATTTCTAGCAAAACAAGTTGGTAAGTAGTATGGTAAGCTAATTGACTCCTATGGTAGGCGACCTGTAAAGACCCTAATCACAATGTAATGCTGCCAAATCACATGATGTCTTTTCAGAGTATGGCTAATACCACCCCCCCCAGTTTATTTGTAACAAGATCTAAACTAGACTAACAGTATGGTATTAACCTACACCTGGTGGCTAAGTTAGTTAGCTAGCTAACAAGCTTTGTAATTTAGCTATCAAAAATGTTTTTTAAATGAGAAAGCCACGCAATCTGATATAAAAACATGTGGAATTTAATGAAGCAGCTTTTCAACCTGTTTGACCTCTAGTATATTCAGTCAAGCGATTTGCATGTTAGCTAGATAATGTGCTATTTTTTAACCTTTCCCTACTAGTGACTAAACCATACTTTTATAAACAAGCTACTTTGTTATTTGATAGTGAAATTGACCCAGCTAATAAGAACTTGTTCAGACAAAACAACTTAACTGTTACTTTCACATGATAGTGGCATACTAATGGTGTGAGAAGTTCTGTTCTGGGAGAATTGGTGCATTCACTAAAAGCAGGGCAGGGGTGCCAATATTTTTGGTTGTAACTCTTAGTAGTAACTTGAGTGTAAATAAAATAAAACAACCTCTTTCTGGTGTCTGGCAGAGTTAGTATAGTATTGTATATAGTATAGTATAGTCAAGTCAGATTTATTTGTATAGCGCTTTTTACAACTGTTTTCGTCACAAAGCAGCTTTACATAATTAGTACTTAAAGGACAGAGAAGAAAGAAGGAATAACATGAATGAAGAAATAACATGAAAGTATAGTAGAATAGTATTCTTAAGAATTTGTTTTAAGGGACGGACCATTACTTGAAGATGAAACACATGTACGTCTTACCTTGAGAGATCACAATGTCCAATCTGCGTCTTTCTGGAGGTATTGTCGTAAGTGGCAACCACAAAATAGGCCAGAGAGCAATGATAGCGCGCTGTTGATTCGACCGAAGTGGAAGCCGGGATAGCTTAATAGATGGCTGGAAGAATTTGACCACTTCTTATTAGACTGACAAATTCTAATTCATTTACAAAAATCTTTACACCTTAGCAATAGAGGTAGATAGATTTTTACCCCAATTATTAAATACTGGTTGAGTAATCTAAACAAACTCAATTGATCTACAATCAGTAGTAAATAACAATTGTAATGTGGTCTTTTGAGGAGTAGCTTAAAAATATGTACAAAATATAAATTTTTACCTTAAAAACAAGATTGTATTTTTAGCTGGGTAGTCTTTTCCATGAGCAGCAGCAGAGTCTTGTGTATAAATATAGTCCTTATATGGGCGTGGATAGCTCTGACAGGGACAAGTATGTTCTTTCATATTTAGTCTGTCAACTCATGCATACCTACAGTTGTGGTTGCTACATACCCAAACTGTTGCTGGCATCAGCTGAGAGGAAAGTTGTTTGGGTTGTCAGGAACAACCCAAGAACCACCAAGGCTCAGGTGTACCATGATTTGAAAGCGGTCATGCCAGTTTTACAGTCTGAGTTGGATCGTTTACTGGACCAACTACATCCAGGCCTGGGTGTTTAGGAGGACAAGCTGTATGGCGATGTGGTCATCCTGAATGAAGTATTTGACACCATTCTAAATAAGGAAACAAAAGGAAAGACTGAGCTATGGGTCCAATAGAACTTGCGTTCAAGTCATTCACTGAATAACAGAGATTGCCAATAGCAGCAGCTATAATGAGGGTGGGTCTGAGGCTGATATTAAATTAATTATGCTGTAAATGGCTATGGAGTAGGTTAAAGTGTGATAAATCCAACTCTGATACTCACACAATACTTTAAATACCTCCAGCTGCTTAACTGATTGCCTAGATACTGGGGTGTGTTTTTTTTAGTTGGGCTTGCTTTTGCTAACTAAAGGTTTTGCACTAAAGATTGACCATCAGTGTAAATAAAAAGAAATAGGAATCTGAGGTTCTAGATACACTATATTGCCAAAAGTTTTCACTCACCCATCCAAATGATTTAATTCAGATGTTACAATCAATTCCATGGCCACAGGTGTATAAAACTTTCTAGAGTCAATCGCTACAGACCTCCAAACTTCATGTGGCCTTCAGATTAGATCAAATGTATTAAGAGTTTACAGAGATGAGATTTTTAGTAATATTAGCTTAACATCTCCCATTGTAAACTAAAGAAGCATGTCAGTTACCAAACATGTCTTGAACTGGTCAGTGATTACTTATCAGTCTTGACCCTCTCAGGAAGTTTTTTTTCTAAGGTCTCATCTTGGGCATGATTTCAGCAGGTGTTTTGACAGTGTAATCATGCCTCTGGGTTGCATACACACGTGGACAAAATTGTTGGTACCCCTCGGTTAATGAAAGAAAAACCCACAATGGTCACTTCAAATAACTTGAATCTGACAAAAGTAATAATAAATAAAAATAAAAATATGAAAAAATGAAAGTGAAAGTCAGACATTGCTTTTCAACCATGCTTTAACAGAATTATAAAAAAAAAATAAACTCCTGAAACAGGCCTGGACAGAAATGATGGTACCCATAACTTAATATTTTGTTTTGTGTAACCTTTTGAGGCAATCACTGCAATCAATTGATTCCTGTAACTGTCAATGAGACTTCTTCCTCTCAGCAGATATTTTGGCCCACTCCTCATGAGCAAACTGCTCCAGTTGTCTCAGGCTTGAAGGGTGCCTTTTCCAGATAATGTTTCATGGCATGTTTCAGCTCCTTCCAAAGATGCTCACTAGGATTTAGGTCAGGGCTCATAGAAGGCCACTTCAGAATAGTCCAATGTTTTCCTCTTAGCCATTCTTGGGTGTTTTAGCTGTGTGTTTTGGGTCATTATCCTGTTGCAAGACCCATGACCTGCGACTGAGACCAAGCTTTTTGACACTGGGCAGCACATTTCTCTCTAGAATCCCTTAATAGTCTTGAGATTTCATTGTACCCTGCACAGATTCAAGACGCCCTGTGCCAGATGCAGCAAAGCAGCCCCAGAACATAACAGAGCCTCCTCCATGTTTCACGGTAGGGACAGTGTTCTTTTCTTGATATGCTTAATTTTTTTCATCTGTGAACATAGAGCTGATGTGCCTTGGCAAAAAGCTTCATTTTTGTCTCATCTGTCCATAGGATGTTCTCCCAGAAGCTTTGGGGCTTGTCAACATGTAGTTTGGCAAATTCCAGTCTGGATTTTTTATGATTTGTTTCCAACAATGGTGTCCTCCTTGGTCGTCTCCCATGAAGTCCACTTTGGCCTTAAACAATGACTGATGGTGCGATCTGATGGTTCACCTTTAATCTCTTTAGAAGTTTGTCTGGGCTCTTTTGTTACCATTCATATTACCCATTTCTTTGATTTGTCATCAGTTTTCCTCCTGCAACTGTAGTCACAGGAACATCAAGCTGCTTATAATCTTTACCTTTAACATGCTTGTCCATTATTTTCTTTCTAATCTCCTTAGACAACTCTTTCCTTCGCTTCCTCAGGTCCATGTTGAGTGTGGTACACACCATGTCACCAACAGCACAGTGACTACCTGCTCTATATATAGGCCCACTGACTGAATACAAGATTGTAGACACCTGTGATGCTAATTAGTGGGATCTTTATTTACCTTGTCCCTTTGGTCACATTATTTTCAGGGATACAATCATTTCTGTCCAGGCCTTTTTAATGAGTTTATTTTTTTTAATAATTCTGATAAAGCATGGCTCAAATCAATGTTGGATTTTCATTTGTTCATTTTCATAGAATTTTTGTTTATTATTACTTTTGTCAGATTCAAGTTATTTTTGAGACCATTGTGGGTTTTTCTTTCATTAACCAAAGATTACCAAAAATTTTGTCCACATGTGTATGTTAGGATGGTATGAGGATGAAACCTTGATGGATGTCAAGACTTTAAAAAGCATTCTTCAGTATTACAGGTGAAAGTGAAACTAACCCACTCGCTCTAATCCTATTAAATAGTTTAGCATGCACAGTTTGTGGATCATCTGGTTTGTGTTTAGGAAGCGTCAGCATGAGAAGTTCTTGTGTCATGTGTATCACATGAGAAACAATGTTAATTGTTAACTGATGTTTCAGTAATTATAGTTATACTAGTACTCTGTCTGTGCTGCCATTTACACCATTGACCACAAAGTTCTTACACACTGATTTGAGAACTGGGTTGGGCTCTTAGAAACAGTCCTAGAATGGTTTAGTTTCTACTTAAGAGGCAAGATTTACTGTGTGCCTGTAACTTGTGGTGTTCATCAGGGTTTGAGCATTGGGCCACTCCTATTTACTTAAAAACTCTGCTATGCTATGATACTCAGACTAATTTGGCCCTCAAATATGCCCCCCTTGACTCTCTTTGTAAGTGTTGTCAGCAAATCACTAACTAGATGGGACTGAACATTCTTCAGTTGAAGAAATGTTTTTTTTTGGGGGGGGTTGGAGAGCCTTCAAATGTAAGTATCATTCATTTAACCTTGGAGTACTAATAGACTCTGAGATTTCCTGACTAAACCAGGCCTGGAGAAACTCCTCTATGACTTTATTTACAGCAGGACTGATTATTGTAATAGTCTTCAAACTGGACTCTCAACATTTGGACCACACTTTACAGCCATTGCCCAACATTAGACTGGATTTCAACCTCCACATTCAACCAATCTGTGGCAGTGAACACACACACCGATGTACTGCAGTAATATGAAATGAGCAGAACTCTCTGAACAGGAACTACTTAGTGCTGCCTAATGTTAAGACTAAGCCTGGAGACGCAGCCTTTAGCTACTCAACTACTTTTAAATGGAATCAGCTAATAGAGAGCGTGGGCTGAAAATGAACTAATTAAAGCAGTTTCAATGCAGTTTATTAAGATCTGATGGACTTTTTATCCTGTAACTGCAGTTCATATTACCGTATTGATTTCATCTGGTTTAATATCTTCTCTTATAAATCTGTTTTTATTTTCTGTTTTACATTTTTTGCTCTTAATGTGAAGCCTTATAAATGACCTGGGTGTGAATGATCCTGCCCTGTCTTGTGTTCATAATTACTGTGTCGCATAGCTCAGATGGGCTTGACGAGTAAGTCAGGAGGTTTGCCAGGAATGTTACCAAAACTCCACTATGTTCATATTTATTTATTTATTATTTTTTAAATACCCTTGATTTCAGAAGAAATGATGAAATGAGCAGAGGTCCCTAAATAATTGCAGCCACTGCTTTGAAAGTTTATAAATGATCATCAAATCACAATTACAAAGTCTTATTTACTTCAATAAATGCTAGTAATATAATTGCAAATGTTTGTATTGGAACCGTACGACTTCTTGCTAGAGTCATCAAAAGCCAAGGGTGTTTATTCCCACTATTTGGTAGGTGGTCATAGTATTCTGATATGAACGTGTATGCGGTGTGTATAGCTTTTTATGGGAATATCTGTCAAATGTAGAAACTGAGGGGGTTTAGGCTTTGGGGATTTCATTACTTGCTTAATGGACACGATTGCACAATCTTTGGTAGTGGTGGTTGCAGTTTTCAAATATAAGGGCCAATTTCATGAAATGGAAAAATGTTGCCATACAGGACATCCATTCAGTACAGTCATCTAATCTGACGTGACCAGGAATGAGGAGATTAGGCAGGAATGGGTGTGTTGCCAACTTGTTTTGTTTGCTGCCATGAGTTTCACCAAGCCTTATTTCTTGTTTTGCCCTGTACAGATGTTCCATGAGCAGCGTGATTCAGCCTTTTTTTCCAACTTCTCTGGTGACTTCCAGATTTCCAGTGTTTTAGGATTATTCTAGATGCAGGACCTAAACCTGTAATCGAAATCTGAAATTGTACCATATTTATGTCTATTACTGGATCTCTGTTACCTAGCAAGCATAACTGTGGGCATCCAATTATTGTAATTAAGCACTTTCTCATAATGGAATGGAAAAAGGTGTCCCTCTCTTTCTTACATCTCCAACAGCAGTCATTATTAGAAAGACCCATTCTATGCAGTCGGCAGGGTGTCCAGTAGAATATATGCAATATTTTAGGTTGGATAAGTTCACCTCTGGCCTTCGTAATGTACAGTCATGTGAAAAAGTTAGCATACCCTATGCCATTGGCTGAAATATCTTTAGTTAGACGTTTCTGCTCTGCCCATGGCTTGATAAGTGCCATTGCCAAAGCCTGCAAATACTGCTTCCTCCTCATTGGTGTCACCTCTCCTTAAGGCATTCTCCTTGTGAATGATCCATGAGTTTATCACACCAGCGTTCATCATGCCATATAGCACACACAGTGGCCACCTCTTGGTTTTTGTTTTTTGTTTTTTTCACTTGTTAGCATGCCATAGTAAAAATGCCTGATACAGGATGACCGCTATGGATGAAATGGGGCAGAGAATGTGGCCGGCCTGAATGTTGTTTCCCTTGAAAAGTGCAAAGAGCGCCTGATTTAAACACACAAACACTAACATCGGGTAAATTCCACCCATAAAATATGTTACTCTCCATCACTACCGCTGGGTGAAAATCACCCAAACGCACGCTTCTTGAAGAAACCACAGATGGGAGGAGGGAATCAACCATACTATTAATGACATCAATGAGTGCCCTGAAGCTACCCAAAGTCCCATGCAACTCAGACAGCAGCAACACAATGAAAATCACATGACAAAAATTGTGTGGGTGAAAATCACCCGGCGTTAGCGTTCTAGGGTTAAGAAGACAAATATATTTCTAGACATTTTCTCTTAATATTGTTTAAATGAAGACCAAATATCCATAGATATAGTGGGGAAGTATTTGGTCAGTCACCAATTGTGCAAGTTCTCCCACTTAAAAAGATGAGAGGCCTGTAATTGACATCATAGGTAGACCTCAACTATGAGAGACCAAATGAGAAAAAAAATTCAAATTTTTTTTCACATTGTCTGATTTTTAAAGCATTTATTTGCAAATAATGGTGGAAAATAAGTATTTGGTCAATAACAAAAGTTCATCTCAATACTTTGTTATATATCCTTTGTTGGCAGTGACAGAGTTCAAACATTTTCTGTAAGTCTTCACAAGGTTGGCACACACCGTTGCTGGTATGTTGGCCCATTTCTCCATGCAGATCTCCTCTAGAGCAGTGATGTTTTGGGGCTGTCGGTGGGCAACACGCACTTTAAACCCCCCCCAAAGGTTTTCTGTGGGGTTGAGATCTAGAGACTGGCTAGGCCACTCCAGGACCTTGAAATGCTTCAAACGAAGCCACTCCTTTGTTGCCCTGGCAGTGTGCTTGGGATCATTGTCATGCTGAAAGACCCAGCCACGTTTCATCTTCAATGCCCTTGCTGATGCTCTCTAGCAAACTTCAGACGCGCCCGGATATGTACTGGCTTAAGCAGGGGAAAACGTCTGGCACTGCAAGATCTGAGTCCCTGGCGGCGTAGTGTGTTACTGACGGTAGCCTTTGTAACGCTGGTTCAAGCTTTCTGCAGGTCATTCACTAGGTCCCCCCGTGTGGTTCTGGGATTTTTGCCTACCGTTCTTGTGATCATTTTGACCCCATGGGCTGAGATCTTGCGTGGAGCCCCTGATGGAGGGAGATTAGCAGTGATCTTGTAGGTCTCCCATTTTCTGATTATTGCTCCCACAGTAGATTTCTTCACACCAAGCTGCTTGCCTATTGCAGATTCAGTCTTCCCAGCCTGGTGCAGGTCTACAATTTTGTTTCTGGTGTCCTTCGACAGCTCTTTTGTCTTCACCATAGTGGAGTTTGGAGTGTGACTGTTTGAGGTTGTGGGCAGGTGTCTTTTATACTGTTAACGAGTTCAAACAGGTGCCATTAATACAGGTAATGAGTGGAGGACAGAGAAGCATCTTAAAGAAGAAGTTACAGGTCTGTGACAGCCAGAAATCTTGCTTGTTTGTAGGTGACCAAATACTTATTTTCTACCATTATTTGCAAATAAATATATATTATATAAATATATAAGTATATTTAAAAAGTTTTCATGGGGTGTCCTAACGAATCTTTTTTTTTAAAATAGTGGTTAATAATTTAACTATTAATTTCCAAATATGTCATTCCTTCCCTTTGATATTGGCTTTGCCTCTGATTTGGACCAAATGTTTAAATTCTTTTGTCCATACTGATAGTGGCAGCTAGTGGCTCTAAGGCTATTATAAATAAATGGAGACCGCCCTGACGTTCCCTCTGCCTAGCGATTGCTTTTTCTGCATCTAAACAAACAGTAGCGATTAGAATATCAAAAGCAAATAGCAAATCTACTCAGCCGAGTCAGATGCCATAGCCTCCTTAATGTCCGTTGAGGTTCTTTACTAAAGCCTAACCGGTCTGAATGAATTAGAAATGGTAAAATCTCTTCCAACCACGTTGCCATCATCTTGGACAAAATTGTGTCTACTTGGTCTACAATTATTAAAGGTGTGACTTAGTCGTGATGTTCTATGAAAGCATTACAAAATTACTTAAATGATGCACCACTTTCAAAACCTCTGATAAAACATACCTGATAAAATTACTCTCAAATATGTTATCCATTTAGACATGACTGCAATCAATCAGGAATATATATAACTAATATGTTATCTTGGCATGACATAAAAACCTTGTATTTCCAAAATGGCAGTTTTACCGAATCAGGTAAATTCTGTAAATTGGGTAAATTTGCTAAATTGCTCTGTTCATCATGAATTTTGACACAGTGTTAAGCACAACTACCAGATTCACATTATGTCAAAAAGTGAAGAAGCAAAGACTAATATGTGATTCAGATCCTTTTCAAGCTTCCTACAGTCAGTGGTTTTTAAATCTATTGAAACATCGCACACTGCACATCACTCACATCTGCTGGCCAAGTGCATTCACATTTTTTTTCCCCCATATAAAACTGAAACTAAAACCGCTAAAAACCCAACAACTTGCATACATTTAATCTAACGGCCTTGCTATCACTGCTCCCACAACACACAAGGAGTCCACTAAAATGTGCTGAGCAATGTGGGACCCCCAGGACCAGGTTTGAGAAACACTGCTCTAATGTAAAAATACTTCAGCCTACTAAATAATAATATTAATAATATTTGATATTATTATTGTTCTTTGCATGTATTTTACACATGGACCTGAAATGTTGGGGTCATTTGATATAAGTTCTCTGGAAGTTCTCTGTTGTAGTAGACGTTCCTGAAGCTCTTTGTACAGTGTGTTTTCCAATTTCTTGACGCTTCTGAATATTTTTTATTTATTTTTTTTGTCTTGTTTGCAAAGTGGCTGTCCAGGGCTGAGATTCGTCTTTTAGTCCCTCACAGGAAGTAATTACACAATATATACACAATAACATACACTATTGTATGTGTCTGTGTCTAAATAAACAAGTTATATATAATATATATCCACTATGAAATGTACAGATATTTACATTTCTGTTTACATAAAAGCACTTACAGTAAGTGAGTCTCTAAAGACAACCTGAAAAATATGTAAAATGTCCTGGAAAATGATTCCTTTCAGAAGACTCAGGTCAGGAGAATTTTAAATCTTTGAGAGATTTAAATCTTTGGAGTAAGTTGAACTCATAGGCCCCTGTCCATGACCCAGGTCTTTCTACATCTGGACCTAGCAGACATAACAGGCAGGGACAGAGACAACCCCCTGGGCAACTAGGTTGGACCAACCTGGTAGCGGAGGGCAGGAAGCAGGGAAGAAATGTAATGCCTGCAGCATCTGAAAGCAGCAAAATAGATGAAAATAGAGTTTTTTAAGCATTTGAGTCTCCTGGTTGAACTTCCACCACCTTTCATTTCAACATCCTCCTGTTTCCCTTTAGCTGAGAATGAACTACTGTCTTCAAGAGCTCCTCAAAACAGACAACACCACCATCTAGCATAGCTAAAGCCTGGCCCACAGTGCAGGATTATCAGCCCAATTTTGAGGCCAATTTGCTTCTCTCAACAAAAGTCTCTGGATATCAGGGTGATCTTAAACGACGATCTTCTCAGATTATCCTGTCTTCCAATCTTTAGCACTCCGATCTCGATATGAAATATGAAATGATAAATATTTACGAGCTCTGTAGTGTGGGGTATCCTGTAGTGTAGGGTGAACACAGATTCTCTGGAGTGAAACAATGTTGATGTCATACCTGAAAGATCGTCAATCAAGGAGAGCTGAGCTAGCCTAGGCTAAAGCCAAGGTAGGGTAGGCCCTTGATAGGACTGTACTATGACAACTCCTTCTTAGTAGCCTATTGGTCACACATATGGAACAGTCTAACCAGGCTGTGAGATGGCGTGACTGGAAAGGTCCTGCCATTTGCCATTGTGGCGTGAAACGTGTGCTTTTTAATTTCTTTACAGAAATGAATTATAATTATAAAAACTTTTTAAAATTTTAAAACGAACTCTGCTCTTAAGGCTTCGTTTTGGTGGAGCTGTTTTATTTTTTTTGTTCCCTACCATAACTGCAGTCTAGGCTTTAAATGAATGTGAGCATGAGTCAAATACTGGCTAACAGTACCTTTTTCATTACCAGTAATACCAGTCTACTCACAGTGCAGTAGACCATTACATGAAAGAGGCAAGGTATAGCAATATCCCTGTCTGTCATACCACCTAAATCTTCCCTGAAAATTGTCCTGGAAAAATAGTAAACAATTGGGATATGGAATAGGAAGTGGTGAAGACCAGATGAGCTGAAGAACGTTTTATTTTGATGAGAAGCGAAGTGAAGCAAAATTGCATGTGGCAAATCATGCCTGGACAAAGCAGACAAATAACATACAAATAAAATTAACAAAAAAACAAAAGACAAAAACAAAAAAGCCCATCATACATAAGCAGGTGTCCTCATCCACACATTTTTCACAAATGATAATCAGCTATTCAACACGATACATTTATTTATATATAAAGTCATGCCCGAAAGTATTCATACCCCTGGCAAAGTTTTACTTAAATTTACTTTTATTTAACCAGAAGTTATATTTTTGCCTTGAAACGACACAGGCATCTCCCAGGAGATAACACGATGATGTACAAGAGGCATCTTCTCAGCTTTTATACACATTTGAACAAAAAGTGGCATGTCCAAAATTATTCATACCCTTTGAAAACTGTCACAGTATATGGGAAAATCCAAAGTTCTATACCATTCCAAATAGTCCAAGCTGTTTTAAAGCATCCTAATTACCCTGATTCATTGGGAACAGCTGTTTTAATCAACTCAACAGGAGAAAAACAGCAGCTCTCTGCAGTTGGTTTGTGGACAGTCATGGCTAAGACAAAGGAGCTCACTAAGGACCTGCGATTGTGCATTGTGGCCGCTCACAAGTCAGGAAAGGGCTATAAAGCCATATCAAAATGTTTTCAAGTTCCAGTGGCTACAGTGCAAAGTATTATAAAAAAATACAAGAAGTTCCACACTGTGGAAAATCTCCGAAGATGTGGTCGGAAGCCAAAAGTGACACCTGTGCTGGCCAGGAGAATAGTGAGAGAGGTGAAGAAAAATCCAAGGATCACCACAAAGGCCATCCTGGTGAATCTGGACTCTGCTGGTGGCGACATCTCAAGGCAGACAGTTCAACGGACACTGCACACTGCTGGGTTCCACGGACGCAGGCCAAGGAGGACACCACTTCTCCAGAAAAGGCACACAAAAGCCCGCTTGACCTTTGCAAATGCTCATCTGGACAAAGAAGAAGACTTCTGGTGTTCTGTTTTATGGTCAGATGAAACAAAAATTGAATTGTTTGGCCATAATGATGTGTGCACCATTTGGCGTAAAAAAGGAGAAGCCTTCAACCCTAAGAACACCATCCCCACTGTCGAACATGGTGGTGGGAACCTAATGTTTTGGGGGTGTTTTTCAGCCAATGGACCAGGGAACTTGTTCGCAGTAAATGGCACCATGAAAAAAGAGCAATACATCAAGATCAACAACAACATCAGGCAGTCTGCAGAGAAACTTGGCCTTGGGAACCGGTGGACATTTCAGCACGACAACGACCCAAAACACACAGCCAAAGTGGTGAAGAAATGGTTAGCAGACAAAAACATTAATGTTTTGCAGTGGCCCAGCCAGAGTCCTGACTTGAATCCAATTGAGAATCTGTGGAGGGAGCTAAAGATCAGGGTGATGGCAAGGAGACCCTCGAACCTCAAAGAGTTGGAGCTCATCACTAAAGATGAATGGGCAAAAATACCAGTGGAGACATGCAAAAAGCTGGTCAGCAATTACAGGAAGCGTTTGATTGCTGTAATAGCCAATGAAGGCTTTTCTATTAATTATTGAGAAGGGTATGAATAATTTTGGACATGCCACTTTTTGTTCAAATGTGTATAAAAGCTGAGAAATATTTTTTCCCACAATGATGCCTCTTGTACATCATCGTGTTATCTCCTGGGAGATGCCTGTGTCATTTCCAGGCAAAAATATAATTTCTGGTTAAATAAAAGTAAATTTAAGTCAAACTTTGACAGGGGTATGAAAACTTTCGGGCATGACTGTATATATATATATATATATATATATATATATATATATATATATATATATATATATAATGACTGATAAGGTACCTGGTTGTTTGACCAGTTTTTTCAGTTATTTTATATAAATAGGAAAGTTAACTTGGCACTTTTTAAGGGAAACGTAATCATGATCACACTGCAGTTGTAGCCCAACATTACAGCCCTTGTTCTCATTACTGTAACCCTGCCTCTCTCAGCACGGTTCGTGCCGTGTCTGCAAGATCTCAGTCCGTTCTTTAGGAGTTTATATGTGCAACCAAAAGACATCAGTCCAGCAATTCCACTTCCTACACAATTCAACAAACTACACAGATACTCCACTACTGATTGCCCAGCTAAAGCAGACAGCTGCAGTCTCATTGTTGATTCTGAAGCCAGACCCAGGACAAGAGGTGACTTTATCAGAGCTTTCAGATGTGTTTTCTTCACTCGCTCTGAGAGTCTTTCAAGTGATTTATCATCGAGACCAAAGGAGTGGTAGCAGCTTGTAAAGAGAGCCACTAAAATACTGGCATCACACGCCAGTGACAGACCAGGCAGTGGAACCACTGCAACCACACCAGAGAGAAAAGCTGCAGCCCAGACTGCTTCCTCAAACATGTCCACTTTTATTCCAGGACTGGCACCGACTGCAGCAGAGCTTTGTGTTTGTGTGGAAACCAGCATCTCAAAATTCCAGTTCAGACAGATGCCTGGAAGATTTGAGGAAAACTTTGGCATTTTTAAATTCCTTCAGGTTCTCCTGACAGTTTCTTCTGATTTTTGAGAGTGTTTCTTCTCTGTTGAAGCTTCTTTTGGGTGATTCTTCTTGAATGTCGTTGTTGATCTTTGATCTGACGAAGTAAAACAGCTTTTCCCCTTTTGGATCTCTTAAGCCAGCATGATGTCATTCTCTCTGAATCTGTCTGATGAGATGATGATGATCAGACCAAAGAACCTTCTTCCAGTTGATCTTGGAGTCTCCTACATTGGGTGAACTGTATACCTTCACGGTTTCACATGGTGAAAAAAATGTGATTTGTTGCCAGGAATACTACTTAACTAGTGGTGGACCTTCCAGACAGATGTCTTTTATACTGCAGTCACTTGAGACACATTCATTGCACTCAGATGATCTCCATTGCACTAACCGTGAGACTACTAGCTGCCTGGACCTTAGCTGAATTAGATCAACCATTTTAAAGGGGGTGAATATTTATGCAATTTTTCGTCTACTGTCTTCCTCTACCCTTTCTTAATGTCAGTTCACAAACTCCAACACACATTCCTCTGGAATATTCTGATCTAATTAATGTTAGTAAATCTAATGCCTACTAATAGACCCTATGATTGTAATATATAACTAATTGATTGATTCCCCTGAAGTCTTGTATTTACCTGCTTACTCAAGTGGAGTAGGAATATGTATAATATAATAATATTAATAATAATAATAATAATAATAATAATAATAATAATAATATTCTATATAATAATATAATAATAATATAAACTTCTCCCGCAGCTGCAGGATTTTTTTATTTGCCTCGTCCTTATTCCCTCTATTCTTTCAGGTTTGTCATACTCAATGTTTTCAGGTCCTCATTTATAATCTAAAGTAAGTAACGGCAAACATAAGGAAACAGAACCGTTGTTAAACCGCTGTTTCTTTTTTAAAAAGGGGGAAATGCGTTCAGCAAGATCTAAATCACCCAGGTAAAAAATACCTTACGCTTAATAATGACTCTTATTATTATTATTATTATTATTATTATTATTACTCTTAGCTGCAACAACTTATCAAAATCAGAAGCTTCTTAAGACTCTGTCTTTCATATAAAAAAGAGGCTTTGTTAAAGATCTAAAAAAAATAGTTTATCAAAGATCTATTTTTTTTTTAAGTAATCAGATATTAAAAAGTTGGAAGAGGCCATTTGTAACCCATAACATCGTGCCTGTACAGAAAGCCCCTCCCTTGAAACAGGCATTGGTGTCACCACTGTTTTCCCAGATCAAATTGTTTTCCGATTCACAAGGTCCCAATTCCATTTCTGATTTGATTCAATTCAATATTGTTTCATTTAGGGATATTTCAGTTACAAGAATGTTACACATGCAGACAAAATTGTTGGTACCCCTCGTTTAATGAAAGGAAAAACCCACAATGGTCACAGAAACAACTTAAATCTGACAAAAGTAATAATTAATAATAAAGCTATGGAAATGAACCAATGAAAGTCAGACATTGCTTTTCAACCATGCTTCAACAGAATTATTAAAAAAATAAACTGAACAGAAATGATGGTACCCTTAACTTAATATTTTGTTGCACAACCTTTTGAGGCAATCACTGCAATCAAATGCTTCCTGTAACTGTCAATGAGACTTCTGCACCTCTCCGCAGGTATTTTGGCTCATTCCTCATGAGCAAACTGCTCCAGTTGTCTCAGGCTTGAAGGGTGCCTTTTCCAGATGGCATGTTTCAGCTCCTTCCAAAGATGCTCAATAGGATTTAGGTCAGGGCTCATAGAAGGCCACTTCAGAATAGTCCAATGTTTTCCTCTTAGCCATTCTTTGGTGTTTTTAGATGTTTTTTTTGGGTCATTATCCTGTTGCAAGACCCATGACCTGCGACTGAGACCAAGCTTTCTGACACTGGGCAGCACATTTCTCTCTAGAATCCCTTGATAGTCTTGAGATTTCATTGTACCCTGCACAGATTCAAGACACCCTGTGCCAGATGCAGCAAAGCAGCCCCAGAACATAACAGAGCCTCCTCAATGTTTCACAGTAGGGACAGTGTTCTTTTCTTGATATGCTTCATTTTTCCATCTGTGAACATAGAGCTGATGTGCCTTTACAAAAAGTTCCATCTGTCCATAGGATGTTTTCCCAGAAGCTTTGGGGCTTGTCAACATGTAGCTTGACAAATTCCAGTCACGCTTTTTATGATTTTTTTTTTTTTTTAAACAATGGTGTCCTTCTTGGTTGTCTCCCATGAAGTGTCCTCTGAAGACACTGATGTTTCTTGAGCTTGAAGTTCACCTTTAAACTCTTTAGATGTGTTTCTGGGCTCTTTTGTTACCATTCATATTATCCATCTCTTTGATTTTATCATAAATTTTCCTCCTGCAGCCACATCAGGGGAGGTCTGCTACAGTCCCATGGATCTTAAATTTCTGAATAATATGTGCAACTGTAGTCACAGGGACATCAAGCTGCTTGGAGCAGCTTTACAACCTTTACATTTAACATACTTGTCTATAATTTTATTTCTATTCTCCTGAAACAACTCTTTCCTTCGCTTCCTCTGGTCCATGTTGAGTGTGGTACACACCATGTCACCAAACAGCACAGTGACTACCTGTAGCCCTATATATAGTCCCACTGACTAATTACAAGATTGTAGACACCTGTGATGCTAATTAGTGGACACACCTTGATTTAACATGTCCCTTTGGTCACATTATTTTCAGGGGTACCATAATTTTTGTCCAGGCCTGTTTATTGAGTTTACTTTTTAAAATAATTCTGTTGAAGCATGGTTCAAAAAATCATTTTGTCAGATTCAAGTTATTTCTGTGACCATTGTGGTTTTTTTTTTTTTTTCATTAACCGAGGTGTACTAACAATTTTGTCCACCTGTGTGTGTGTGTGTGTGTGTGTGTGTGTGTGTGTGTATGGAACACTTATTATATTGTGTTCAAGTAAAATAGAGTGTTTATATGAACTCTGTGGCTTGTTGAACAACAAGGTGGAATTTTGAGAGCTGCCTGTGAGGCTAAATTGAGTGTATGGGTGAAACCTCCAGTGTGCAACAAGTTGGTTAATTCCACGGTTCATGTTCGCAGCATTGTCATTCATGATAGCTGGATCTTTGTTTGCAAACTCCCTCTCCTGTATCGCTTCAGACGGTAGTTCAGCTAGATTACAGGTCGTATGAATAGATTCTATTGCCCTTGTCTGTAAAACATGATTCTCCATTCGTCGTTGATACGGTGAGCCATAATTGTTAGGTACAAATCCATTGCTATCTGGAGGTCCAGCTATCACAGGTCAGGGCAACCCTCTCTGTCGAGTTAAGTAAAGTTGCGACTCAATGTTACACAGTTCTCTACAGGTTTGGAATGGCCACTTCACTCAAATGTTTACATGTGCGTAAAACATTAATGAGGCTTTGGAATCGTTTAACAGCGCTATATGGACATATATCCTTACATATAAATGTTACTGGAGCATCAGTTATTTTTTTTGACATGGGGAGGTAACTTCAGTGCAAATGCATTCTCTAATGGAGGTTGTTTTGTGTCTGGCGTTTTTTGAATATCAGGGTGGTGTCCTGTTAAATTGTTTCTCAGATCAATCTCTCTGGCTTACACGAATCGATTTCGTATCATTCAAATGAAGATCGATTTTCTTTTAAACGCACCCCTACCCTGAAACCTACTTCTGTGATTTTTATCTGATATATATCTAATTACAAACATTCAAAGTTCTCTATTTAAGAACCCAAGCAGGAGCCTGGTCTATATGACTAGAACTAACTGTAACCCAAAGGTGCTGAACTAAGAACTGCAGAGTGGACAGACTTTCTATAATAGACTCTGTAAATAGAAATTGTGGATTTAACTTTTAAAGCAAGTCTGAAGCCGAAGTTTGTAAAATTCAAAAGGTACATACTCACGGTCAGTACTCTTCCTTCAGCATATCACCATATGGTTCACTCTAACACACCAGCAAGGGGAGTTCTTACCTATCAGTTTGTTTTGCAAAGAACTGTCTGGAGTTCTCAGAATGCAGTTTCCACTGCGACACATTGAAAGTACTTCCATCTCTAGAAGCGATGTTTAATTGTTTCCATATATATTGCTCTGAAGATCCAATAAAAGATTGTTAAGGTGCTGTTTGGGAGGATATATATATATATACACACAATATTTTATTTATTTTTGTGACCTTAGCAAAACAGACTGTTCCAAATGATTCCACTATCATGAACCCCTCCTTTACGTTCTGGCTGTGTGCTCAGAGCAGTCCTGTCCTGTTATGTTCTGATAAGAAACCCTTTCACTGTTGAAGTTCCTCTACACTGTGTGCAGAATTATTAGGCAAATGAGTATTTTGATCACATCATCACAGCTCAACTCCCAGACCTACTGCCAGTTTCTGGAAGACACCTTCTTCAAGCAGTGGTACAGAAAGAAGTCGGTATCGTTCAAGAAAAACATGATTTTCATGCAGGACAATGCTCAGTCACATGCATCCAAATACTCCACAGCGTGGCTGGCCAGTAAGTGTCTAAAAGAAGAAAAAATGATGACATGGCCCCCTTGTTCACCTGATCTGAACCCCATAGAGAACCTGTGGTCCCTCATGAAATGTGAGATCTACAGGGAGGGAAAACAGTACACCTCTCTGAACAGTGTCTGGGAGGTTGTGGTGTCTGCTGCACCCAATGTTGATCGTAAACAGATCAAGCAACTGACAGAATCTATGGATGGAAGGCTTTTGAGTGTCATCGTAAAGAAAGGTGGCTACATTGGTCACTGATTTGTTTGTGGTTTTGTTTTTAAATGTCAGAAATGTTTATTTCTAAATGTTGTATTATATTGGTTTACCTGGTGAAAATAAACAAGTGAGATGGATATATATTTGTTTTTTATTAAGTTGCCTAATAATTCTGCACAGTAATAGTTACCTGCACAAACAGATATCCTCCTAAGATGGCCAACTCTTAAAATAAAACCCACTCCAACTTCCAAAAATATTAAGCTTTGATATTTGAGTCTTTTGGGTTGATTGAGAACATAGTTGTTGTTCAATAATAAAAAGAGTCCTCTCAAATACAACTTGCCTAATAATTCTGCACACACTGTAGTTTTCAAGCAGTAAGTTAATAAAATGTATTAACTATTAAAAGCATTGACTTAAGCTATGTTGATCTCAGAATCTGAATTTCTGGCTTTTCAATACATGACAGTAAAATATTAGTTTTACTGGAAGAGGATTAGATGGATAATTCTTCCAGTAATGGTAGACACATGGCATAATTCCTTTTTAGTCATTTCTGACATTTTGCCAAGATCTACACAGTATACAAGGCTATGTCTGGCCCTTGTTACCACGCAGTCCCCCAGGGCAATCCCAGGACTCCGCACATGGTGGCCAACTTCCCTCGTTAAGCTCAGCCTCCCCCCAGTCCCAAGTTTGTTGTTTAGCCCAGTTTGCTTGCCACATTAAGTTATGCTTTTTAGTTCTGGTGCCTAGTTTGCTGCACCTCTGATTATCTTGTTTGATTTACACTGTTTCTATGTACCATTTGTTATTAAACCCATCCCTGCAAGTGATCCTCCATGCAGATGTCCTCTAGAGCAGTGATGTTTTGGGGCTGTCGCTGGGCAACACACTGTCAACTCCCTCCACAAATTTTCTATGGGGTTGAGGTCTGGAGATTGGCTAGGCCACTCCAGGACCTTGACATGCTTTTTACAGAGCCACTCCTTCGTTGCCAGAGCGGTTTGTTTGGGATCATTGTCATGCTGGAAGACCCAGCCACGTTTCATCTTTAATGCTCTCACTGATGGAAGCAGAAAACAGCCCCAAAGCATGATGTTTCCACCCCCATGCTTCACAGTAGGTGTGGTTCTTGGGATGCAACTCCGCACTCATCTTCCCCCAAACACGATGAGTTGACTTTTTACAAAAAAGATCTATTTTGGTTTAAACTGACCACATGATATTCTCCCAATCCTGAACATGTCTGGCACTGCAGGATTTGAGTCCCTCTAAGCGTAGTGTGTTACTGATGGTAGCTTTTGTTACTTTGGTCCCAGCTCTCTGCAGGTTATTCATCAGGTCATCCATTTTCTTACATTTGCTCCCACAGTGGATTTATTCATGCCAGCCTGCCTGCCTATTGTAGATTTACTCTTCCCAGCTTGGTGCAGGTCTACAATTTTCTTCCTGGTGTCCTTCGACAGCTCTTTGGTCTTGGCCATGGTTAAGTCTGGAGTCTGACTGTTTGAGGCTGTGGACAGATGTCTTTTATACAGATGACGAGGTCAAACAAGTGCCATTCATACGGGAACCAGGGGAGGACAGAAGAGCTTCAGAAGTTGTTACAGGTCTGTGAGAGCCAGAGATCTTGCTTGTTTGTGGGTGAACAAATACTTATTTTCCACCATAACTTACAAAAAGGTCTTTAAAATCTTGTGTCACCAGCAGTCCTGACCTCAACCCTTTTAAACACTTGTGGCATTAGCTTGGAAGTGCTGTTCATGTGACCGACACAACCTTGTTGGCTGACTTGAGAAAAATGCTGGTAAAAGAATGGGATGCCATCCCACAACAGTGTGTGACCAGGCCGGTGACCAGGCCGGTGACCAGCATGAGGAAGAGGTGCCAGGCTGTTGTGGCTGTGTATAATTCTTTCACATGCTACTTAGGTTCCTGTTTGTTAAATTAACTTTTGCCAATGTCTTGTTGCTTCTATCAGCAAGTCCACCAAACACCAAACGAGTCAATGGCAGAATAATTCATGTACACAAAACACATACTCAGCTCTACTGCTCACTCCACAAATGCATGTTCCTTGTGGCATTTAAAAAGGAAGTTCATAATAATGTCTTTAGTAGAGTCATGTAAACACTTACTAATACCAGTAATGAACTGCAAATGTTGAAAAAGACCAATGATAATGATTGGACATTATTGTAGCTATGCTATATCCAACTATGTGTCATTTTATCTGTCATAAAATAAAAGCTCATTTGAGGGCATTTGGCAAAAATTAGCAGTAATGTGGTATCATGTACCACAGTTATATTACCAGATGAAATCTGTCATGACAACCAATGGCAGCGGTTTACCACCTGAAAGCATTATGCCATGACACGGATGATTACACAGTAATAAGTGTTACACAATATGGACAAAATTATTGGGACACCGGCTCATTCTTTGTTTTTTTCTGAAATCTGGGACCTAGTCCTGCTTTTGTAGGAGTAACTGTCTATACTGTTCAGAGAAGAAGGCTTTCTACTAGATTCTGGAGGAGCATTGCTCTGAGGATTGAACTGCATTCAGCGATAAGTGTTAGCAAGGTCTGGGTGTTGGAGGATCACCATCCCACCTCATTATCTACAACTGCTCAACTCATCCCAAATCAATCATCATTCCAGAGAATTATTCACAGGACTGAGGGTCTGGCATTAGTCATGAATCACTGAATTCATGTTAATCTGCTCCACAGAGTGATATTCTATTGGCAGTGCTTTTGCTACAGGGACTGGGACAAGTAGCTGAATGCATTCTTTAGAAGGGGTATCCACAAACATTTGGACGTAGAGTATATGTAAGATTTAAGCATTATCATGATTAAAAAATTAATAACTGAAGAAGATCAGTTAGAGAGATCAGTTCAGGTCAGTAATAATGAATGCTTAACAATATTCCCATAATTATTATTATTTATTATTTTCTTATATATATATATATATGATTTCTTTATTCTTATTTTTCTGCATGATTTTTGCAACATAACTCATCCCACTTTTTTCAAGATGTTGACACCCTTCCAACTCCAGATTGTTCTTTCCAATTATGTGATTCAGGCTTGTATGCAGATACGGTATATGGTAACAACACCTTCTTTTATCCCCATAGGAATTCATTGAAAGTTGTCCATAAACTTTTAAACAAAATTCAAACTTCTTTCAATATATTTTGTTTCATGCTTCATATATTTGAAAAGTAGGCGGTTCAAGGGTTTCTGGGTGTGTTTATTATTATTAAGACAAAAACCTGAAGAGGTATTTAAGTGTATTCACAAGATCTGTCCTGTCTGCGGGAGCACTGACTTCACAGGGTTCAATTACCTGATCCCCACAAAGCAGGAGAAGCCTATAAAGAAATAGAAAACCACTTAATGTGACAATTTACAGTGATGATAGATGACACTTATCATAAATCTTTCCAAAAGATCTGCTCTTAGGATTGATAGAAAGTCAAATCAGGAGATTTAGCAGACTTTATACAATGTTTGACTGCAATGAGCAAAGGTATATTGGGGCGGTGAAAATGAAAAGAAGGGATGGTTTCATGAAAAGAAAACCATTCCAACTGTTAAGCAAACTTTTCACTGGTAAAAAAGTGGTGTTTTAGTTTAGTTTCTATATGTCTGGATAAATTTGACCTAAAACTTCATCAGATGTTTACACGAGTCCTAAAAGCAGCCCTAAACAAAACAACAAATGAGACACAAACGTTCAATCATCACAATAAGTCCCAGCAAATCCTGGAAAGAATGCAAACGGATGACCTAGACGGTCAACCAATCTCCTCTCCCTAAACCCAAGCCCAAAATGATGTGCTTTAAAAATCTACATAAGCAAGATATTTAGATTTAGTGAAGAAATAGATTTAGTAACATGATGTGAAGAAAATTATTGAAATATTTGAAATGTCCTTTGCCTCACTGTTCAGCTCCTTTTTTATTTATTTATTTACCAACTAAAATAAATATGTTTCAAAGAAAGAAACTAAACTAAAGAAGCATGTCTCAGATACCAAACTTGGCTGATCATCTGCAACTAGGGTCAGTTATCAATCATGACCCTTACAGTAAGATGTTGCCTTTGTGTCATCAGTCATCTTGGACTGAGTCATGGTTATTTGCACAGTGTATTAATGCCTCTGGGACAAACACCCTAAGATGGTTTGAAGCTGAAACCTTGACCGAGTGCCAAGACTCGAAAATGTAGAACCCACCTTATTCTTGGTAGCACTGGGAAGGGCAGTCATGTGAATAAGCATCATTCAGTATTGTAGGTAAAAGGGAAAGTGAAACATACACTTAGTCTAGTCTTTTTAAATAGGTCAGAATGCACCGTATGTGGGCCAGCTGGTTTGTAAAGGCACTGGCAGCACCAAAAGGTCTTGTGCTGTGTGCACTGAATAAAAAACAATGTAGGTAAATTGATAATTTTTCTGAGTGTGTGCCTGTGACCTGTGGTGATCATATAAACTTGGACCTTAAAGCTAAAGCAGCTTTTTATCACCTTAAGAACACCAGAGCGGAAGAAACTCATCCATGCTTAATTTCCAGCTGATTCATTAGTGTATTGTTCTTCGAACTGGACTCCCAAACAAGACAGTCAGCCAGCACCACTGGATTTAAAATCTGGAACAAACTTTACAACCATTACACAGCATTACCCATCTGTGGCCATTAACACACATACATACACTAGTTAGTAGGGGGTTAGAAGAAGCTGTGGTGCCACCTTAGCATCCAGGGAGGAATCAGGAATAGTGTGCGTTCTGTAAGTGTTGGGAAGAGAATGTGCTGTTCCTTCCCCCTTTATTCCCCCTGCCTTCATTTTCTGCTGGTCCAGGGAATCAAAGTGGAGATCTTCCCGTCCCAAGCCTGCTTCTCTAGCCTTCAGGCCATCGCTGCCCTGTGAAAGATTCAAACTGGAGCTGCCAGAGTTCTCACTAGGAGCAGAAAAGAGAGCTCATAACCTGAATTCTTAAACCCATATTTCTGTATACCACTATGTAGAACCATAGATAGGCCCCTTATGTCTGTTAATGGTGTATGACCAGTATATTTTTCTGATGTACTGCACCGATAAAAACTTCACTTAGCTTATCTGCTTTTAAATGAAACCAGCTGATTGAGAGCATTAGGAGAACCCTGAAACTGGGCCATTTTAACTGGATTATCTCTACTTTTTCACTGTATTATCCTGATTTAATCTGGTTTAATATCTTCTCAGGTTTTTATTTTCGGACATTTTTCCTTCTTCATATGAAACTCTAAATGTGTAGGAAATGTGCTATACAAATAACCCTGCCTTTCCTTCAACCACTGTAAACCAATCTCATCTGCATAGACCAAAGCCCAAAATGATGTGCTCCAAAAATCTACATAAGCAAGATATAGTGAAGAAATAGATTTAGTAAAATGGTGTCCAGTTTCTCTCTTTTTTTTGCCTCACTGTTTAGCTCTGTTCATTTATTTACCTACTAAGATAAACATGTTTCAAAGAAAGAAACTAAACTAATGTGTTTAACTATTACATGTGTCACATAGCTCAGATGGGCTTGAATAATAAGGCTTTGTTAACAAGATTACATATAAAAATATAATAATAATAATAATAATTATTATTATTATTATTATTATTATTATAATAATGAAGGGAAAGAGGTGTGGTGTTTATGATGCCTGGAATACCCTGAACTTATGTCAGGCATGCAACCAAACTGTAATTATGCTGGTTAGTCTGATACCTTTCACTGTTAGTGGTTGTGGTAAATATATATCTTTAAATACTGAATGTTAAGGACTAAATATTTGATTGTAATCAAAATGGTAAATAAATATTTGAAAACTAGAGCTCTCCTATTGGTCAGTGCTTCCTCCAGAAGGTAAATACAAAGCAAAGAGTCAACCAATCACTTTCTAATTTCCAAATTTCCAAAATGGTCTAATAGTCAAACGTTCTTGGTACATTACTGGTCGTGATGGCAAGCTAAGAAGCGTGAGCCGGTCTCAGTCTGTGGTGGTCAGAAGTGGAGTAGACTGTTGGCTCTTAGTAAAGAATATTGAGTCACTATGAGACTAGGTAGCCAATGGTAGTAGGTGGTGTAGGATTGCTTGGAACAACTGACTTCCTCTTTAAGAGTTTAACCAGGGTATTCAGCTCCACTGTTCATAAAAGGCCACTTCATGTAATAGGAAAAAGTATGCAGAGAAACCGAAGGACTACAATCAGTAATTATACTCAAAATTCTGTTTTTAGATACATATATAATGTAACATTCACATTTACACAAAAAAATAAATAAAAAATTTAGTCAACTTTATGTTGCAGTTTATATTCACCTACTCACCACTGCACACACAGTAAACCCAGAGCTTGCATGTATTTTAAGCTGTAGAGTAAAGAAATAAATGTTAAACATCCTAAATGTTAGAGCTACAAATGAATAAATTAATAAATTAACTTCTTCTGTTGATTCTTTTTTTTTACCTTTGAAATGGGCCGTTATTTCTCAAAATGACTTCAAAGCTTTGTCTAGACCCACATTGCATAAATAATTTTTGCATAAATTACATAAATCAATTTTGTCCTGTGTTGTTAAATGTTAGAATATCAAATTTAATCAAAGACCGTTATTACGCTCAAATCTCCTCCTTTATCCGGGCTTGTGATCGGCAAAGTAACCTTAAAAGACCTCATTTTTGTTTGTTTTGTTTTTAGGTTGTTTTTTTATTTTATTTTGGGGTGAGTGGGTGACCAATACTGTGTAAGTTAGTTAAATGAAGTGATTTCTTTTCGTGTCTCTCTGAAGACGCATTTATATTTACATCCCAGCAGCGTTGGGCACGTGCAGTTAATTTGCAGTGTGGACGTAGAGCGGTGTAGGTCTGCTCTGACCGCGAGACTAAGCACTGTGAGTGTTGTTGGACGGGGCTCACAGCAGTAAAGGAAGAACATGCGTGTTCACTTCAGAGTCTCCAAAAGTCTCCAATAACACCTGAATAGATTTGATAGATTTATTGTTGGTCACTTTCTTCAAAAAATCGCTAGAGGGGTCTGAGAAGTCGATAAGCAACACTGGCAACACTGAACACAACTGTCTTGACCGGACAAACCACTAGGTAGCGATAATTTCCCAAAACGTTTAGGGCAATTATTTAGCCAGCCCAGTCCGAGACAGTGAGTAGTTCATTTTAGCTTTTAAAAAAACATTTTAGCTACTTTTGACCAATCATCCAGGGCTTGAGCCCCATTTTGCCTACCTTGACTGCATCCTAGGCTTTGAATAAATCTATGTCAATCAAACCTTGGCTAAGTACTGGCTAACAGTAACAGTGTCTCTTTACACACAGCGCAGTAGACCCTTACTTGATGTGAAATGTTGAAAAGAGGCAAAGTATGGCACCACTCCTGTCTGTCATACCAGCTAGATCATCACTAAAAATGTCCTGGAAAATGATTTAGAAACAATTTATATATGGAATAGGAAGTGTTGAAGATAAGATTTGCTGAGCTGAAGAATGTTTTATTTTAAAAAGAAGTGAAGCAAAATCATAATTGGCAAATCATGGCTGGACAAAGCAGACAAATTACATACAAAAGTAACAAAAAACAAAATGACAAAAAAAAAAACATTATTCATAAGCAGATGTCCTCATTCGAACATTTTTCACAAATGACAATCAGACGTTCAACAAAATACATACAGAGTTCTTCTAATGTTGCATATCATAAAATACATCAATATGACCATTCTTGTTTACGCTGTAAAAATTACAAGTAAGCAATAATTTGCCAAATGTAAAGCTGTAGCAAAGGTTTGGTTTGATGATTTATTTTTTTCTTGATTGGTTGAAACTGAACTAAATTCTTGATTACTTTGAAGATTAAACATGCCGTCCTGAGTTCTGTAAACAAAGTTTTTGAGAGCTTTCTCGCCTTGTGGACTGGGGGAGAAAACATGTACCAATGGGGAAAAATTGCAAAATATGCCTGGCTTGAGCAATTAGTAAAATTAGCTTCATTAATTTATTTAAGCTGTTTGTTTTGCTTTGCAAAGAAAATATAGCTAGTAATGCTACCAAGTACAGACATGTCTAATATTTCTAGTTAACAAATTGCTAACTACTGACCTAACGCTAGCAAGCTGGACCAGTGTGTGTGTGTGTGTGTGTGTGTGTATGTATGTGTGTATATATATATATATATATATATATATATATATATATATATATATATATATGGCAAATATATGTTTTTTCAGTTTCCTACTATAATTTAGCTACTAAGCTACTAAATTGCTGCTTATCTAACAAAAACATTTCTTATAACTACTCGGACATAATCATGTGAACTGATATGAAATTTGATTTTAGATAGAAGTGACTAGTAGCCATATTTATACACATTATAAACATTTTTTTATACAAGTATTTGATTAGTAGGTCTTTTGGAAGTTGTTTGTGCAGTGCAACTGTATTTATCTAGTAAACAAGAAATTCAACATCGGCTTTGGCTACATAGCTTTATCTGGAGCTTTAACATACATTTCTTTGTTATGACAATTAGATTTATGTTGACCTAACAGTTACTCAAATTTAACTACTTCTTATTAAGTAGGTTCATTTCACTTCATTAGTGAACACAGCTGAGTACCTTGATCAGTAAAGATTTAGTCACAATTCTAGCAGAAATCTTCAATTTTTCAATTAATTTGTATTTTTTAATTGAGTTCTTTTTTTTAACATTGTACTAAGCTGTGCTCTGTGAAATGCATAGCTGCAAATAGGTGCTCAAGCGTACCCCACTAAAGCCATCTCAGTATAATACAGTGGTCATTTTGTATAAATGCAGAAGTGAACATGGTGCTTTTAAAGGGAAACGTAAGCATGATCACACTGCAGTTGTAGCCCAACATTACAGCCCTTGTTCTCATTACTGTAACCCTGCCTCTCTCAGCACGATTCGTGCCGTGTCTGCAAGATCTTTCAGTCCGTTCTTTAGGAGTTTATATGTGCAACCAAAAGACATCAGTGCTGCAATTCCACTTCCTACACCGGGCACCAAACTACACAGATACTCCACAACTGATTGCCCAACTAAAGCAGACAGCTGCAGTCTCATTGTTGATTCTGAAGCCAGACCCAGGACAAGAGGTGACTTTCTCAGAGCTTTCAGATGTGGTTTGTTCACTCGCTCTGAGAGTCTTTCAAGGGATTTATCATCGAGACCAAAGGAGTGGTAGCAGCTTGTAAAGAAAGCCACTAAAATACTGGCATCACAAGCCAGTGACAGACCAGGCAGTGGAACCACTGCAATCCCTCCAGAGAGAAGAGCTGCAGCCCAGACTGCTTCCTCAAACATTTTTACTTTTTTTTCCAGGATCTCAAGACTGTGGATCGGCACCGACTGAATCAGAGCCTGTTTCTTCTTTTCTGAAAGCTCTGACATCAGTGTGGAAACCAGCAACTTAAAATCATATTCAGACAGATTCCTGACTTGACAGTTTATAAGGAAAACTTTGGCATTTTTAAATTCCTTCAGGTTCTCCTGACAGTTTCTTCTGATTTTTGAGAGTGTTTCTTCTCTGTTGAAGCTTCTTTTGTATGATTCTGCTCGAATGTCGTTGTCGATCTTTGATCTGATGAAGTAAAACAGCTTTTTCCTTTTCTGGATCTCTTTAGCCAGCATGATGTCATTCTCTCTGAATCTCTCTGATGAGATGATGATGAAGAAATCATATTTGTCAAACTGCACTTGTTTAAGGTATGTCTTTGCCAGAAAGGTTGAGCTTCCAATTCCTGGAAGGTCCCAAAATACCACTCCTGGCATTGTGGGATGTTGATAAGGAGTTGGTTCTACCGTGGTTTCAACAACTCCAGTTTTAGCAGCACCTTCATCATCAGCAGCCAGATTTCTGATTGAGTTAATAAAAGTTGACTTTCCTGCTCCTGTATCTCCAGTTACAGCTATGCTAAGTGAGATATTTAGCATATCATTTATTTTCTCTTGTGCACATCTAGTTGCTTCTTCTAAAGTGGGTTTTCCAGATGCCCAGATTGCTTCATTTATGTCTGAATATTGACTTGACATTGTGCCAGGGAGCCCACTTTAATTTAATGTAAATACTTTTTTCCCAAAGTATTTGACACAAAGACAAAAGTATTTGAGAGCCCAGTTTAGCTGAGCTCCAGTTGCTGCTGAGGTTTTCTTACTCTGGACTTGAAAGTGTGACCTGTAGAAGAAAAGTCAGAATAAGAAATTACAATTTGCAATTCTTACAGTGTCTATGGAAAGTATTCACCCTCTTGGATGTTTTCTTTTCTTTTATTGATTTTATAAATGAAATCATATTAAATATAATTGAGCTTTTATGACAGAAATAGGAGCCAGGAGGACAGGAGCTACAGTGTGTAATGTGGTGGTTGATAACCCTGGTCAGTGAGGTACCACGCCATGTAGGTGACTGGGGTTGGATTCTCGGTCTGACTATGCTGCTCTACACCAACCCTGAGCAAGACTACGCACACTACATAGGCTCACCTCTGTAATACGAGTAATCTTTTAGGCCGCTCTGGATAAGAGCATCAGCTAAATGCTGTAAATGTAAATGTACTAATTTAGATCTTAGAAGTGCTTACAACCTGGTTAGGATAAAAAAAATCCATTTCTCACTCTTAGGGGACACTATGAGTATACAGTCATGCCATTCAGATTATTTAATGCCCCGTCTATTTTTCAGGCCATCATCAATGATGTATTGTGAATAGAAAACTGCATTTCTTACCACTTGGGGGCACTATAAGTATACGATCATGCCATTTGGATTATTTAATACCCTGTAACAATACATAATTTTTCAATTGTCTTGTGTGATATGCTAAGTTGCTTTATGTATATTATAATTTTTCATTTATATAAATGATATTATATAATTATATAAATTAGTATATGAATATTTTTTAAATTCGTAGTTCATGTTTCGTAGTCCAGTTACAGATTTTTTTTATTGTACATTACTTTTGTAGAAATCTGGTTTACTTTAACATTGGAGTTTTTAATGTAATTTATTGTCAAAAAGCCACATTATATTGACCATGGTTACATTTATAAAAGCAATAAAAGGGAGAACTATCTGAGGGTGTAAATATCTCACTGTAAATACTCAATTACACAAGTATTTGTATCATAAGGTGACTGGCTGGTTTTCAGAGTTGCTCACAAAAAACCTGGAAATGTAACTTCTAAAAAATTACAGAACATAAAAAAATAACTTTCACTTATGAAACCATTCTGTCCCATTCTAAGTTCAAATGTTTGAATTTGATTTGATCTAGAAGACAAGAGTATGTATGATAAATGAAAACTTTGAATACACAGGCATTGAACACCATTCACAATGTATTTGTCTCGTCCTTATTTCTTCTATTCTTTCAGACTTCAGTCGTATTAAATGTTTTGAGATCTTCATTTATAATATAATGTAAATAAGGGCAAATATCAGGAAACAAAGCTGTTGTTAAATTATCTTTTTCTTTTATTAGGGGAAATACATTCTGCAGAAAAATATAAGCTTAATAATAATTCTTGCCGGCAGCACTAGCTTCTTATAATCAGACACTTCTTATGACCTGGAGATCAGTCTTTATATATATAATATATATATATATATACTTATTCAAAGATCTGAACTGTATTTGTAATTAATCTGAGATAGTCTAAAGTATGCCTACTATACTACCAGTGATTACTGTGAAGCCTAGTCTATATGACTAGAACTAACTGGTGTTGCTAGGAACTGACTAAGACTTTCCTACTCTGTAAATAGAAATTGTGGATTTAACTTTTTATGCAAGTCTACAACTGAAGTTTGTAAAGTTTAAAAGGTTCATACTCACTGTCAGTACTCTTCCTTCAGCATATCACCATCTGGTTAATCAAGCACATCAGCAAGTAGAGTTCTCCTTATCTGTTTTTAGTTTTTCTTGCATAGAACTTTATGGAGTTCTTAGAAGGCAATTGCCATGTATGTGTACTGCGACACGTTGGAGGGCTTGTACCTGGATCTCTAGAAATTATGTTTCATTTCTTCTACATATATTGCCCTAAAGAGCCAATAGATTATTGTGAAGGTGCTGTTTGGGAGGGATTTTTCTGGGAGGGATTGAAGAGTAACTTTAGCAAAACAAACTTTTCCACTGTCATGAACCCCTCCTTTCCGTTCTAACGGTATGCTCAGAGAAGCCTTTTCCTGTTATGTTCTTTTAAGAGACTTTCACTTTTTAATTTCCTCTTTTTTGCAAGCAGAAAGTTAATAAAATGTAGTGTTTATCTCAGAATCTGAGTATCTGGTTATTCAATACATGACAGTAAAGGAATTAGGAAAAAGCCTTTCTGGAAGAGCCTGGTTAAGGATTAGATATATTAATTGATCATGCAAAATATGATCCTCTATTATGACCTCTTATGTTTCATGTACCATTTCATGTGACCCTGCCTGGTAAAGAAGCTTGTGACTAACGATGCAGCGATGCTGGGGGCGGCCAGCAAAAAAAAAAAATTGTTGGTACCCCTCGGTTAATGAAAGAAAAACCCACAATAGTCACAGAAATAACTTGAATCTGACAAAAGTAATAATAAATAAAAATGCTATTAGCCAATGTAAGTCAGACATTGCTTTTAAATACTGCTTCAACAGAATTATTTTAAAAAACAAAAACTCATGAAACAGGCCTGGACAGAAAGGGTAATAGCCTTAACTTAATATTTTGTTGCACAACCTTTTGAGGCAATTACTGCAATCAAATGATTCCTGAGACTTCTGCACCTCTCAGCAGGTATTTTGGCCCACTCCTCATGAGCAAACTGCTCCAGTTGTCTCAGGATTGAAGGGTGCCTTTTTCAGACGGCATGTTTCCGCTCCTTCCAAAGATGCTCAATAGGATTTAGGTCAGGGCTCATAGAAGGCCACTTCAGAATAGTGCAATGGTTTCCTCTTAGCCATTCTTGGGTGTTTTAGCTGTGTGTTTTGGGTCATCATCCAGTTGCAAGACCCATGACCTGCGACTGAGACCAAGCTTTCTGACACTGGGCAGCACATTTCTCTCTAGAATCCCTTGATAGTCTTGAGATTTCATTGTACCCTGCACAGATTCAAGACACCCTGTGCCAGATGCAGCAAAGCAGCCCCAGAACATAGCAGAGCCTCCTCCATGTTTCACAGTAGGGACAGTGTTCTTTTCTGGATATGCTTCATTTTTCCATCTGTGAACATAGAACATTCTCCCAGAAGCTTTGGGGCTCGTCAACATGTAGTTTGGCAAATTCCAGTCTGGCTTCTTTATGATTTGTTTTCAACAGTGGTGTCCTCCTTGGTCGTCTCCCATTAAGTCCACTTTGGCTCAAACAATGACGGATGATGTGATCTGACACGGATGTTCCTTGAGCTTGAAGTTCACCTTTAATCTCTTTAGAAGTTTTTCTGGGCTCTTTTGTTACCATTCGTATTATCCATCTCTTTGATTTGTCATGAATTTTCCTCCTGCGGCCACGTCCAGGGAGGTTGGCTACAGTCCCGTGGATCTTAAATTTCTGAAAAATATGTGCAACTGTAGTCACAGGAACATCAAGCTGTTTGGAGATGGTCTTATAACGTTTACCTTTAACAATCTCCTGAGACAACTCTTTCCTTCTAATAATTCTGTTGAAGCAAGGTTCAAAATCAATGTTGGATTTTCATTAGTTCATTTTTATAGAATTTTTATTTATTATTACTTTTATCAGATTCAAATTATTCCTATGACCACTGTGAGTTTTTCTTTCATTAACCGAGGTGTACCAACAATTTTGTCCATGTGGGTATAGTGGGATGTGAAGCTCCACTCTTTAAAGACACCTTGGAACATTTTAACAAATTACTGTTACAAAGACTGTTTGTGAGGCTAAAAACTTATAACTTATCTCAACAGTAGAGTTCTGAAAGCACTCACTGATACCAGTAATTAATGGCAACTGTGGAAATGACCATTGCTAATGAATTTGTTAGAAATAATTATACTTATGTTATATCCACCTATGTGCCATGACATTGCTGACACTTTGTCATTAAATCTGTCATAAAATATAACTGGAGGGCAATTAGCTAATATTAGCATGTACCATAAGCTGTCATTAGTTACTGCTAATGGTAACATCATGTACCACAATTATATTACCAGATGGAGTCTGGTAAACCAATGACAGCATTTGACCACCTGAGAGCATCTGCCATGACACAGTTAATGGCACAGTTATGACAGTACTACATTATATGGACAAATGTATCAGGGTACCTGCTCATTCATTGTATTTTTCAGAAATCAGGGCTATTAAAAATGGTTTAATGTCTCTACTGTCCAGTGAAGAAGGATTTCTATTGGATTCTGAAGAAACACTGCTGTGAGGATTTGACAGCATTCAGTGACTTAAGCGTTGGATGATCACCATCCCACCTCATCATCCCCAACTCCCCAACTCATCCAAAAAGTGTTAGATGGAGCTCTAACCATCATTCTAGAGAACTTATTAATTACTCTTAGCAGCAACAACATCTCATAACCAGACATTTCTTATGACAAGACACTTGGTCAAAGATCTGAACTGTATTTTTAATTGATTATTGTGAAGGTGCTGTTTGGGAGGGTTTTTTTCTGGGTAAGTGACCTTTGCAAAACAAACTGTTTGAAAACTGATTTTCACTGTCATGAACCCCTTCTTTCTGTTCTGACTGTGTGCTCAGAGCCTTTTCCTGTTATGTTCTGTTAAAAGACTTTCACTTTTCACGTTCCTCTTTTTTGCAAGCAATAAGTTAATAAACTTTATTAACTATTAAAAGCAATAACTGAGGAGAGATCGAGACTTAAGCTGTGTGGATCTCAGAATCTGAATATCTGGCTATTCAATACAAGACAGTAAAGCCATTAGGAAAAGACCTTCCAGGAAGAGCCTGGGTAAGGATTAGATAGATGAATCCTCAAGTAGTCCGTCATCAATCATCAGACATGACCCTTAATGTGTAAGATCTTTAAGGTCTGATGTATTGTCTTGGACTGAGTCGTGGGTATTTGCACAGTGTAAGATGGTATGAGGCTGAAACCTTGGCCGAGTGCCAAGACTCGGAAATGTAGAACCCACCTTATTCTTGGTAGCACTGGAAAGGGCAGTCATGTGAATAAGCATCATTCAGTATTGTAGGTAAAAGGGAAAGTGAAACATACACTTAGTCTAGTCTTTTAAAATAGGTCAGAATGCACCGTATGTGGGCCAGCTGGTTTGTAAAGGCACTGGCAGCACCAAAGGGTCTTGTGCTGTGTGCACTGAATAAGAAACAATGTAGGTTAATTGCTGATTTTTCAGGAATTCTTAGAAAAAATGTCCCATGTCTCAACCTTCAAGGCTGGAATTACAGTGTTAAAACAGAAAGCAACGTTTCTGAGAGTGTGCCTGTGACCTGTGTTGTTCATGGTTCAAGTTTTGGGTAGCTGTTGTGTAACTTACACATGCTTCCTCTTGGCCAGATCCTACAAGACTATGAAACATTGTATCAGCTATGCTGATGTGACTTGAATACGATCCCCTTTACTCCCTTTGTAAGTGCCTTGAGTACTAACTAACTGACTGACTTCAGAACTACACACTTGGGCAAAATTGTTGGTACCCCTCGGTTAATGAAAGAAAAACCCACAATGGTCACAGAAAAACTTGAATCTGACAAAAGTAACAATAAATACAAATGCTAGGAAAATTAACCAATCAAAGGCAGACATTGCTTTTCAACAGAATTATTAAAAAAAAAATAAACTCATGAAACAGGCCTGGACAGAAATGACTGTACTCTTAACTTAATATTTTGTTGCACAACCTTTTGAGACAATCACTGGAATCAAATGATTCCTGTAATGGTCAATGAGACTTCTGCACCTCTCAGCAGGTATTTTGGCCCACTCCTCATTAGCAACCTGCTTCAGTTTTCTCAGGTTTCAAGGGTACTTTTTCCAGACAGCAAGTTTCAGCTCCTTCCAAAGATGCTCAATAGGATTTAGGGCTCATAGAAGGCCACTTTAGAATAGTCCAATGTTTTCCTCTTAGCTATTCTTGGGTGTTTTTTTGCAGTGTGTTTTGGGTCATTATCCTGTTGCAAGACCAATGACCTGCAACAGAGACCAAGCTTTCTGACACTGGGCAGCACATTTCTCTATAGAATCCTTTGATCAGACACCTGCACAGATTCAAGACACCCTGTGCCAGATGCAGCAAAGCAGCCCCAGAACATAACAGAGCCTCCTCCAAGTTTCACAGTAGGGACGGTGTTCTTTTCTGGCAAATTCCAGTCTGACTTTTTTATGATTTGTTTTCAACAATGGTGGGTGTCCTCCTTGGTCGTCTCCCATAAAATCCACTTTGGCTCAAACAATGAATGGTGCAAGCTTGAGCTTGAAGTTCACCTTTAATCTCTTTAGAAGTTTTTCTGGGCTCTTTTGTTACCATTCGTATTATCCGTCTCTTTGATTGGTCATCAATTTTCCTCCTGCAGCCACGTCCATGGAGGTTGGCTACAGTCCCATGGATCTTAAATTTCTTAAAAATATGTGCAACTGTAGTCACAGGAACATCAAGCTGCTTGGTGATGGTCTTTATAACCTTTACCTTTAACATGCTTGTCTATAATTCTCTTTCTAATCTCCTGAGACAACTCCCTTCACTTTGCTTCCTCTGGTCCATGTTGAGTGTGGTACACAGCATGTCACCAAACGGCACAGTGACTACCTGTAGCCCTACATATAGGCCCACTGACTGATTACAAGATTGTACACACCTGTGATGCTAATTAGTGGACACCCCTTGATTTAGCATGTCCCTTTGGTCACATTATTTTCAGGGGTACCATCTTTTTTGTCTAGGCCTGTTTAATGAGTTCACTTTTTTAAATAATTCTGTTGAAACAAGGTTTCAACAGAAACTGTTGTCTGTTCAAGGTTGGATTTTCATTTTTGTTAATTGTCATAGAACTTTATTTATTATTACTTTTGTCAGGTTCAGGTTATTTCTGTGACCATGGTGGGGTTTTCTTTTATTAACTGAGGGGTACCAGCAGTTTTGTCTACGTGTGTAACTAACTTCTGACTAAAATGCATGTTAATGACAGGTGTAAACAGCTTCTAAGGAACTAGTATCAATTATATAACTTGTTTTTCATGAGGATGCGGTTGCGAAACCACTGAAATGTATGAGTGATGGTGGATAGTTGGCACCCGCTCTCGCCCACGCACCTTTTCTGGTGAGAGTTGGCTGAGTGGAACTGCAGCTGCTCGGTGTTTTACTGAGATGGCTGTCTCTTACCAGGATCGAAGGGCTCTCCTGATCCAGTAAGTGGTAAGTAATAGCAAGTCTCATTGTGAAACTGAAAGCGTTCTGCCAAGTATGCTTTCGGTTTGTTTTTGTTGATTGTGAAATAAAGGACCCTTTTTATACGGAACCTCTGGTGTGGAGTTATTTGACAATCCTCCCTTTGACTTAGAATTTCACAAAACAGTCAGGCATGCTACTGAACTATAATTATACTAGTCAGACTAGCTAATCTGATACAGATCACTGTTTGTGGTTGATTGGTAAATATCCATCTTTAAATATTAAATTATAAGGACTCAACATTTGATTGTAGTCAAAATGGTAAATAAAAACTCCCATTGGTCAGTCCTTTCTCCTGAAGGTCTTGCATTTAAGGTTGGTCATCTAAATAAATACAAAGCAAAAGGTCAACCAATCACTTTCTAATTTCCAAAATTATCTAATGGACCTTTTGGAGGTTCTTGGTACATTACTGGCTGTGATGGCAAGCTAAGAAGCATGAGCCAGTCTCAGTCAGTAAAGAATACTGTCACCATGAGACCAAGTAGTCAATGGCAGTCTTTCTTCTCACCACACAAGATCTCTGTATGTCTATACATTCTTATCTTTTCTGTTGGTGTAGGATTTTTTTGAACAACTGACTTCTTCCAGGGCATTCAGCTCCACTGATCATATAGGACACCTTATGTAATAAAGTATGCAGAGAAACAGAAGGACTACAATCTGTAATTATAGAAATGAAGGCTCTAGTTAAAGTTCTACCAGGGGACTCCAATGCAGCATCACCATTCTTCAGCCAATCAGCCCCCACCTGTGTTAAAATGCCTTGTAAGCACACTTTTTTTTTTTTGCTGCTTTCAGAAGTGACGTCACATCTCTTTTTCTCCCTCTTCTCCTGCCCCGTCCATCCAGTGAACTTCTCATCTGCTTGCCCAGGCCCTGCCCTGGTCTGTGTGGATGACGAATCGGAGCTTCTGGCCATTCGTGGCTGCAACGCTTGGAATCGCGGCTTGTGGCAGTCGGGGCGCATTTTGCCTCTGCTTCCGGATCTTCTCAGCGTTGGATCTTCTCCCCGGCCCTTCCCCTCCCCGTCTGCAGTGTAATCTCTGGTTTGGGGACTTTGCCATTGCCTTTAGCGTGTATAGGGATACATGATGCCTACATGCAGCCAGAAAACAAACTACTCCTGGAGGCCCATGTTGCGATCTCAAAATCTTTTAAGGTGTGTACCTGAATTAAACAACCTACTGGTGGCGGTGTATGGTACTTATTGTTTTCTTCAGTGAACACATTGCATGCTTTATACATATGAGTCCAGATGCAAAGCAAAGCACAGCCATGCTAAGACATGCAAAGCAAAGCCATGCAGAGCAATACTGGACACTGGCAGCCTGATCACCACGGCGACCACCGCAGTGGATCCCTGCAGCGGATCCCTGCATTGGATCCCTGGGCAAGATCACTGCAGCCGGATCCGGGTCACCACAGTCTGATCACTGCAGTGGGACGCCACAGCCGGATCACTGGGCTCGGATCAGGGCTGCTGGACACCAGTAGCTGGATCACCTCAGTGGATCACTGCAGATGGATCTTCTGCAGACTGAGCGCCTCAGTAGACGACAACAGTAGATCACCACAGCCAAATTGCTGCGCTCGGATCAGAGCTACTGGGTACCGGTAGCTGGATCACTGCGGAGCTATTTTCATGGAACATCCGGAAGACAAGTCTCAGATTTAGCTTACTATTCTTTGCTCACTTTACTCTGTGAGTAATCTGTGAGAGTCTGTGAGAGTCTCAATGGTGCAAGACCGGGGCTGATGATGGGGCCTATGCCAAAGACAATCAACAGCTCTAACTTGTTAACAATAGTTCCATCACATTAATTGACAAGAATAAATGCATGATTCACTGACCTGATGTCTTTGGAGTCTTCTGGTGGAACTACAAAGATCTCTTATATTTACATTTACATTTATGGCATTTAGCTGATGCTCTTATCCAGAGCTACTTACAAGGTAACTCATACTACACAGGTGGGCCAATGTAGTGTTAGAAGTCTTGCCCAGGGACTCTTATTGGTGTAGCGCAGCATACAGTCACCCAGACTGGGAATCGAACTCTGGTCTCCCACATGGTGTAATAGCTTACTGGCAGCTAGTGGTTTTATCTGTTGCGCCACACCAATATATGATACCAATATATGATAAGCAGAACTGATAAAATGGACAAGGAGGTGTACCTGGAGTTTTTTCTTTACCAAAATACTTGACTAATAGTATATTCATGGCAGGCTTTACAATTCTGTTTTAAATACATATATAATGTAACATTTACACAAGAACTATATTTTTAGTGTACTAGCAGGATTTTGCAGAGGTGCTTGTCATTTTAATATTACATAAAGTTAATCAAATATCTACGTTTGCTTAAGTTACTTTCAACAAAGAAACTACAGCTATCTTTAGTCAGGTTCACATGTTGCATTTTATGTTTCCATATGCACCACTGCACACACAGTAACTCAGTAAACTAATGTTAACCAGGGCTGGATCCCGGAGGTTGCATGTATTTGAAGCTGTAAAGTAAAGAAATAACGTTGTAGAGAAATAACCCTAAATATGTTACAAACTACAAATAATAAATAATAATAAATAAATTAACTTTTTAAAGTTGATTCTTTTTTTTGCCTTTGAAATAGGCCATCATTTCCCAAAATTACTTCATGCCATCAATACATCAATTTTGTCCTGTGTTATTTTTAGCATATCAAATGGCTGAAAATGCTAATCTATGCTTAACGCTCCTCCTTTCTCAGGGCTTGGGACTGGCAATGTGACCTTAAAAGAGAGACTTTGGCTTAGACTTAGTTACTTAGTTTGTTTTTTTGTTTGTTTTGAGGTGAGTGAGTGACTAAGACTCTGGAAGTTAAATGCAGTGATTTTATTTTCGTGTCACTCTGAAAAGTTTGTATTTATATTTACATCCCGCTCTGTAAATAGGAGGTGGGGTCAGCGGTGGCTTTGGGCATATGCAGTTTATTTGAAGTGTGGACATGGAACAGTGTAGGTCTACTCTGACTGAGACTGTGAGCACAATGACCGTTGTGGGACGGGGCTCATGGCAGCACCCGCTGTCGAGGACAGTAATGAAAGAACATGCGTGTTTACCTGATGATGTGAAATGTTGAAAAGAGGCAAGGTATGGCACCATCCCTGTCTGTCATACCAGCTAGACCATCACTGAAACAATTTATATGTGGAATAGGAAGTGTTGAAGATAAGATTTGCTAAGCTGAAGAATGTTTTATTTTGAAAAGTGAAGCAAAATCACAATTGGCAAATCATGGCTGGACAAGGTAGACAAATGACATACAAAATAAACAAAAACCAAAAAGACAAAAAAAAAAAAAAACAACATTTCATAAGTATGTGTCCTTATCCACATATTTTTCACAAATGACAATCAGACATTCAACAAAATACATACAGAGTTCTTCTAATGTTGCATATCATAAAATACATCAATATGACCATTCTTGTTTACACTGTAGCAAAAGTTTGGTTTGATGATTTTTTTTCTTGATTGGATGAAACTGAACTAAATTCTTGATTGCTTTGGAGATTAAACATGCCATCTTAAGTTCTGTAAAGAAACATTATTTTATGTTGTGAGTTTTTGAGAGCTGGAGGAAACATGTACCAACTAGAGAAACTGTTGCCTGGCTTGAGCAATTAGTAAAATTAGCTATTTTTAGCATTAAAAGAATATATAGCTAGTATTGCTACCAAGTACAGACATGTCTAATATTTCTAGTTCACAAGCTGCTAACTGTTGACCTAACGCTAGCAAGCTAGACCCGTATATGTATTTTAAGATATGTTAGCTGGATGTTATACAAGGCAGTTTCTTTCAGTTCCCTACAGTAATTTTTCTACCAAGCTACCAAATTGCTGCTTATCTGACAAAAACATTTCATAAATCTAACATAAATCTAATTGTCATAACATAAAAAATGTATGTTAAAGCTACAGATAAAACTAAGTAGCTAAAGCCGATGTTAAATTTCTTATAACTACTCACAATTTTATAAGAAATTTAACATCGGCTTTAGCTACTTGGATCTATGTTAGCAGTTACTCAAAATGAACTACTACTTATTAGGTGGGTTCATTTCACTTTAATAGTGAACACAACAGAGTATCTTGATCAGTAAAGTAAAGATTTAATCACTAATTCTAGCAGAAATTATCAGTGAAAGGATTAGTGAAGTAAATTTAAAAAGCGTACAAGTGCTATTGTATGTTATTTGCATATCTGCAAATGGATGCTCCATTCTTTAGGAGTTTATATGTGCAACCAAAAGACATCAGTGCTGCAATTCCACTTCCTACACCGGGCACCAAACTACACAGATACTCCGCAACAGAGGTGTCAAGTAAAGAGGTACAAATGCCTCGTTATCTTACTTAAGTAGAAATTTTTTCAGCAACTGGAGTAATTATTTTTAGCCGACTTTTTCTTCTACTCCTTAGACTTTCACACAATTATCCGTACTTTCTACTCCTTCAAAAAAAAGAAACTATCCTGATAAATTGCTATCCACAAAGTGTGAATCTGAACATTTTTCAACATCAATATTTGAATAGAACATTATCCTCATTATGTTTTATGTTGTTTTGTTGTTTTTTTTTGGGGGGGGGGTAGTCCACTCTGCCACTCTGTGGAGCGGCCTAAGCTTTTGGCATTTGTTTTCCTTACATTACTTTTACTTTTATCCGTTAAGTAGTAAACCAGTACTTTTACACTTTTACTGGAGTAAAAAGCTTAAGTTTATACTTTTTAAACCCTGGTATCTCCACTTCTACCTGAGTAATGAATGTAAATCCTTTTGTCTTATTGATTGTCTTATTTGATTTTGAAGCCAGACCCAGTACAAGAGGTGACTTTATCAGAACTTTCAGATGTGGTTTGTTCACTCGCTCTGAGTCTTTCAAGTGATTTATCATCGAGACCAAAGGAGTGGTAGCACCTTGTAAAAACATTCACTGAAATACTGGCATCATATGCCAGTGACAGAAAAGGCACTGGAGCCACTCCAGCTCGAACAGACAGAAAAGCTGTAGTCCAGGCTATTTCCTCAAGCTTTTTCATTGTTTTCACCAGGATCTCAAGAGTGTGGATCGGCACCGACTGCATCAGAGCCTGTTTCTTCTTTTCTGAAAGCTCTGACCTCAGTGTGGAAACCAGCAACTTAAAATCATATTCAGACTGATTCCTGACTTGACAGTTTATAAGGAAAACTTGGGCATTTTTAAAATCCTTTAGGTTCTCCTGACAGTTTCTTCTGATTTTTGAGAGTGTTTCTTCTCTGTTGAAGCTTCTTTTGTATGATTCTGCTCGAATGTCGTTGTCGATCTTTGATCTTATGAAGTAAAACAGCTTTTTCCTTTTCTCTATCTCTTTAGCCAGCATGATGTCATTCTCTCTGAATCTCTCTGATGAGATGATGATGAAGAAATCATATCTGTCAAACTGCACTTGTTTAAGATATGTCTTTGCCGAATAGGTTGAGCTTCCAATTCCTGGAAGGTCCCAAAATACCACTCCTGGCATTGTGGGATGTTGATAAGGAGTTGGTTCTTCCGTGGTTTCAACAACTCCAGTTTTAGCAGCACCTTCATCATCATCATCCAGATTTCTGATTGAGTTAATAAAAGTTGACTTTCCTGCACCTGTTTCTCCGGTTACAGCTATGTTAAATGAGATATTTAGCAGTGCATTTAATTGCTTATGTGGCCTTCTAGTTGCTTCTTCTGAAGTAGAACATTTTCTAAATGCCCGTGTTGCTTCATTTAAGGTGGAACATTTACTGCCCATTGTGTCAGGGTGAAAACTTTTTTTTCAAAGTATTTGACAAAAAGACAAAAGTATTTGAGAGCCCAGTTTAGCTGAGCTCCAGTTGCTGCTGAGGTTTTCTTACTCTGGACTTGAAAGTGTGACCTGTAGAAGAAAAGTCAGAATAAGAAATTACAATGTGCAATTCTTACAGTGTCTATGGAAAGTATTCACTCTCTTTTCTTTTTTTTATTGCTTTTATAAATTAAATCATGGTCAAAATATTTGAGCTTTTATGACTGAAATAATATAAAAGAAACTCTTTAATGTCAAAGTGAGAACAGATTTCTACAAAGTATTGTCAATTAAATAAAAATATATAATAAATACTCTTCCAATTCCCAAATCCTGCACACATTCCTTTGAAATACTCTTACCTGATTAAAGTTGTTAGTAGATCTAATGTTACAAAAAAGAACTCCTTACAGACCCTATGATTATGCTAAAGAACTAATTGATAGCCTAATTGTTAGGCTAAGTAAAGGAGGCTCTACCTCAAGGATTTATTCTTCCCCTACTTCTCCCTTAGCTGCGGGTTATTTTGTGAAAAAGAAGAATGGTGGCTTAAGACCCTGCATAGATTATCATGAATTGAATCAGACCCCCAACCTCATTTGTATCCCTTTCCACAGTTTCCTGTAGCCCTAGAACAGCTCAGAGAAGCCACAGTGTGTATTGTGGTGGTTGATGTGGTGCAACTGACAACCCCTGTCAGTGAGCTACCACGCCATGTCGGAGACTGGGGTTCGATTCTCCGTCTGACTATGCTGCGCTACACCAATAAGCGTCACTGGGTAAAACTCCGAACACTACATAGGCCTGCCTCTAAAATTCTCGGTACCCCTTAATGAAAGAAAAACCCACAATAGTCACGGAAACCTTAACTTATTATTTTGTTGCACAACCTTTTGAGGCAATCACTGCAATCAAACGATTCCTGAGACTTCTGCACCTCTCAGCAGGTATTTTGTATCCCTTTACACAGTTTCCTGTAGCCCTAGAACAGCTCAGAGGAGCCACAGTGTGTATTGTGGTGGTTGATGTGGTGCAGCTGACAACCCCTGTCAGTGAGCTACCACGCCATGTCGGAGACTGGGGTTTGATTCTCGGTCTGACTATGCTGTGCTACACCAATAAGAGTCCCTGGGCAAAACTCCGAACACTACATAGGCCTGCCACTAAAATACAATTAATCTTGTAAGTCGCTTGGGTTAAGAGCGTACGCTAAATGCCATGAATGTAAATGTACTAATTTAGATCTTAGAAGTGCTTACAACCTGGTTAGGATAAAAAAAAAAAAATGCATTTCTCACCCTTAGGGGACACTGAGTATACGGTCATTCAGATTATGTAATGCCCTATCTATTTGTCAGGCCATCGTCAATGATGTATTGTGAATAGAAAACGTTTCTTACCACTTGAGGGCACTGAGTATACGGTCATGCCATTTGGATTATTTTATGCCCTGTCTATTCTTTTTATTATGCATTGTGAGATATGCTAAGTTGATTTAGCACGTATATTGATATTTTGATTTATTCTCCAGATTTAATCATTCAAACTCACCATGTTCACCAGTTCTTACCTTGTCTCCTTGAGAACCAACAATTTTTTAAAGGGTGGTTCATTCACCAAAACTATTGAGTTTTGTTTTTAGGTTATTTCCTCGACTCTGCAGGGGTAGTCATGGTAGTTTTTTAAGTTTGCCCTGTTTATTGTGATTTAGTGTTCCTACGGCACTATACTACTCCACCTTGACACAGAAAAGACTGTAGAGATGGTGGTGAACTTCCGACGCAATCCACCCCCCCTTCCCCCCCTCCACATCAACAACACTGCAGTATCCATGGTGGAGTCACTCAAGTTCCTGGGCACCACCATCTCCAGAGACTTGAAATGGGAGAAAAACACCATCTCCATCATCAAGAAAGCTCAACAACGAATGTTCTTCTTGAGACAGCTCAAGAAATTCAACCTGCCACAGACCCTGATGATCCAGTTCTACACAGCGATTATCGAGTCCATTCTCACAGCCTCCATAACTATCTGGTTTGGTTCCTCACCCTTTCTTTGGTTTGCCACCTCACAAGAAAGAACCAAACTCCAGCGCATCATCAGGACAGCAGAGAGGATCATTGGATGTAACCTGCCATCACTTCGGCAGATCTACACCAGCAGGGTGAGGAAGCGGGCTGGCAAAATTACATCTGACCCCTCACATCCTGGACACCTCCTCTTCCAGACACTCCCCTCGGGTAGAAGACTGCGGTCCATCAAAACCAGCACAACACGTCATGCTAACAGCTTCTTCCCCAGAGCTGTAGCGCTCCTCAACCACAGTGGACACAAAACATACAACTGAACTGTACCAAACCGGACTGAACAGCTATTTGCACTCTGCCTATTTGCACTATGACTATTTGCACACCTGTACAGATGTTCTCTCTCTTTCTGTAAATATTCAGGTCATCTTTAACTTTCTATATATAATATTTTTCAACCAAATCCATTTCACATCTCTCAGCTTCTTCAGCTCTTTATTACCTTTAGTACTTTTTACTTTTTTAATTTATCCCCTACCCTATTTATTGTTTAGTGTAATTTTCCTTTAGTTTGATACTGTAATTAATCTGTGTTTTTGTTACTTGTCATACGTGTTGCTCTCACCAAGACAAATTCCTTGTATGTGTAACATACTTGGTGAAATAGAGATTCTGATTCTGACTCATTTTAATAAAGCATTTTTAACATTTTACATCCGCATGCATCTAGTTCGTAGTCCAGTCATTGCAATTTGTTTTATTTACATTCCTTTTTTTAGAAATCTGATTTACTTTGACATTGGAGTTTTTAATGATTTATTGTCAAAAAGCCAAATTATATTGACCATGATTCCATTTATAAAAGCAATAAAAGGGAAAACTATCTGAGGGCATGAATACGCCACTGTAAATGAAAATGAAACTAAGAAAATTATAAAACCTGAGAAAATAACCATTCTGTCCCATTCTAAGTTCAAATGTTTGCATTTAATTTTATCTAGAAGACAAGACTATGTAAGATAAATGAAAACTTTGAATACACAGGCATTGAACACCATTTAAAATGTATTTACCTCATCCTTATTTCTTCTATTCTTTCAGATTTGTCATACTCAATGTTTTGAGATCTTCATTTATAATGTAAATAAGTGCAAATATAAGGAAACAGAACCATTGGTAAATGATAATTTCTTTCATTAGGGGAAAATGCATTTAGCAAGACCTAAAGAACCCAGCAGAAAAATCCTATACGCTTAATAACTACTCTTGGCAGCAGCAGCTTCTTATAACCAGACACTTCTAATGACCTGGAGATCAGTCTTTCATGTAAAAAGACACTTATTCAAAGATCTGAACTGTATTTGTAATTAATCTGAGATATTCTAAAGTAGGCCATTTGTAACACTTAAGATGGTGCCTGTACAGAAAGCTACACCATTGAAGCTAATTTTAGGATTTTTATCTGATACTACCAGTTATTACTGTGAAGTTCTCAATTTAAGAACTCATGCAGAAGCCTAGTCTGTATGACTAGAACTAACTGTAACCCAAAGGTGTTGCTATGAACTACTCTGTGAATAGAAACTGTGGATTTAACTTTTAATGCAAGTCTACAACTGAAGTTTGTAAAGTTTAAAAGGTTCATACTCACCGTCAGTACTCTTCCTTCAGAACATCATCTGGTTCATCAAGCACACCAGCAAGTAGAGTTCTCCTTATCTGTTTTTTGTTTTTCTTGCATAGAACTTTATGGAGTTCTTAGAAGGCAATTGCCATGTATGTGTACTGCGACACGTTGGAGGGCTTGTACCTGGATCTCTAGAAATGATGTTTCATTTCTTCTACATATATTGCCCTAAAGAGCCAATAGATTATTATGAAGGTTCTGTTTGGGAGGGATTTTTCTGGGAGGGATTGAAGATTGACTTTAGCAAAACAAACTGTTCCACTGTCATGAACCCCTCCTTTCTGTTCTAACGGTATGCTCAGAGAAGCCTTTTCCTGTTATGTTCCGAGAAGAAAGAGATTTTCACTTTTTAATTTCCTCTTTTTTGCAAGCAGTAAGTTAATAAAATGTAGTGTTTATCTCAGAATCTGAGTATCTGGTTATTCAATACATGACAGTAAAGGAATTAGGAAAAAGCCTTTCTGGAAGAGCCCAAGTAAGGATTAGATATATTAATTGATCATGCAAAATATGATCCTCTATTATGACCTCTTATGTTTCATGTACCATTTCATGTGACCCTGCCTGGTAAAGAAGCTTGTGACTAACGATGCAGTGATGCTGGGGGCGGCCGGCAGAAAATTGTTGGTACCCCTTAATGAAAGAAAAACCCACAATAGTCACAGAAATAACTTGAATCTGACAAAAGTAATAATAAATAAAAATGCTATTAGCCAATGTAAGTCAGACATTGCTTTTAAATACTGCTTCAACAGACTTATTTAAAAAATCAAAAACTCATGAAACAGGCCTGGACAGAAAGGGTAATAACCTTAACTTAATATTTTGTTGCACAACCTTTTGAGGCAATTACTGCAATCAAACGATTCCTGAGACTTCTGCACCTCTCAGCAGGTATTTTGGCCCACTCCTCATGAGCAAACTGCTCCAGTTGTCTCAGGTTTGAAGGGTGCCTTTTCCAGACGGCATGTTTCAGCTCCTTCCAAAGATGCTCAATAGGATTTAGGTCAGGGCTCATAGAAGGCCACTTCAGAATAGTCCAATAGTTTTTTTTTAGTTTTTTTTAGCTGTGTGTTTTGGACCATTATCCTGTTGCGAGACCCATGACCTGAGACCAAGCTTTCTGACACTGGGCAGCACATTTCTCTCTAGAATCCCTTGATAGTCTTGAGATTTCATTGTACCCTGCACAGATTCAAGACACCCTGTGCCAGATGCAGCAAAGCAGCCCCAGAACATAACAGAGCCTCCTCCATGTTTCACAGTAGGGACAGTGTTGTTTTCTTGATATGCTTCATTTTTCCGTCTGTGAACATGGTGCTGATGTGCCTTGGCAAAAAATGTCTTAACTGTCCATAGGACATTCTCCCAGAAGCTTTGGGGCTTGTCAACATGTAGTTTGGCAAATTCCAGTCTTGCTTTTTTATGATTTGTTTTCAACAATGGTGTCTTCCTTGGTCATCTCCCATGAAGTCCACTTTGGCTCAAACAACGATGGATGGTGCGATTTGACACATGTTCCTTGAGCTTGAAGTTCACCTTTAATCTCTTTAGAAGTTCTTCTGGGCTCTTTTGTTACCATTCATATTATCCGTCTCTTTGATTTGTCATGAATTTTACTCCTGCGAACACGTCCAGGGAGGTTGGCAGCCCCATGAATCTTAAATTTCTGAATAATATGTGCAACTGTAGCCACAGAAACATCAAGCTGCTTGGAGATGGTCTTATAACATTTATCTTTAACATGCTTGTCTAGAATTTTCTTTCTGATTTCCTTAACTCTTTCCTTCTAATAATTCTGTTAAAACATGGTTTAAAATCAATGTTGGATTTTCATTAGTTCATTTTCATAGAATTTTTATTTATTATTATTTTTTATCAGATTCAGGTTATTTCTGTGACCAGTGTGGGTTTTTCTTTCATTAACCGAGGTGTACCAACAATTTTGTCCATGTGGGTATAGTGGGATGTGAGGCTCCACTCTTCTACGACACCTTAGAACATTTTAACAAATTAGAGTTGTGAAAACACTCACCAATACCAGCAATGAATTGGAACTGTTGAAAATGATCAATGATAATGATTGGAAATAATTGTACTTATGTTATTTCCACCTATGTGCCATGACATTGCTGACACTTTGTCATTAAATCCGTCTTAAAATATAACTGGAGGGCAATTAGCAAATATTAGCATATACCATAAGCTGTCATTAGTTACTGCTAATGGTAACATCATGTACCACAAATATATTACCAGATGGAGTCTAGTCAACCAATGACAGCATTTGACCACCTGAGAGCATCTGCCATGACACAGTTAATGGCACAGTTATGACATTGTTACATTATATGGACAAATGTATCGGGGTACCTGCTCATTCATTGTATTTTTTCAGAAATCAGGGCTATTAAAAAATGGTTTATCCTGCTTTTGTTGGAGTAAATGTCTCTACTGTCCAGTGAAGAAGGATTTCTATTGGATTCTGAAGAAACACTGCTGTGAAGATTTGACAGCATTCAGTGACTTCAGCATTAGTTGGATGATCACCATCCCAACTCATCATCCCCAACTCCCTAATTCATCCAAAAAGTGTTAGATGGAGCACCAACCATCATTCTAGAGACCTTATTAATTACGCTTAGCAGCAACAACGTCTTATAACCGGTCATTTCTTATGTCCGGAGATCCTTATTATTAAAAAGACACTTGGTCAAAGATCTGAACTATTTTTAATTAATCCAGAGATTTTATAAAGTCAGGCTCTGAAGATCTAATAGATTATCGTGAAGGTGCTTTTTAGGAGGGAAATTTCTGGGTGAGTGACCTTAGCAAAACATACTGTTCTAAAACTGATTTTCACTGCCATGAACCCCTCCTTTTAGTTCTGACTGTGTGCTCAGAGCCTTTTCCTGTTATGTTCTGTTAAAAGACTTTCACTCCAAGTTCCCCCTTTTTTTTGCAAGCAATAGGTTAATAAACTTTACTATTATAAGCAATAACTGAGGAGGAATCGAGACTTAAGCTGTGTGGATCTCAGAATCTGAATATCTGGCTATTCTGATGATTTCTACATTTCTTCATAAATCTGACCTAACACTTCATCAGCTTTTCACACAAGTCCTAAAAGTAAATAAGGAGAACAATTTCCAACTAATGAGACACAAATTATCATAGGTTAGTGCGGTACTCTAGCAGCTACATTTAAAATAAATAGAAGGTAATGTGCATAATGGCAATGTGCAACTATGCGCAATGTATGTGCAAAAGAGTTACAGTGAGGTATAGTATATATTTAGTGCAAAATTCTTATCTTGTATCTTGGGTGAATGTGTGTTTGTCTGTGTATGGAGGAGTCCATCCATTTAGTTTCTAGAGTTGAGGAGTCTAATGGCTTGTGGCTCTTGCAGAGTCTTGTCGCATTGGACCGAATGCTTTGGTGCCTTCTTCCCGACTCCAATGATCCCTCTGCTGTCCTCACTATTCACTGGAGGGTCTTGCGGTCAGAGGCGGTGCAGTTCCCAAACCAAGCAGTGATGCAGCTGCTCAGAATGCTCTCTGTGGTGCCTCTGTAGAAGATGATGCGAATGGGTGGAGGGAGACGGGCCTTTCTCAGAAGTAGTGATGCTGCTGGGCTTTCTTGGCTGTAGAACTGATGTTCAGGGTCCAAGTGAGGTTCTCCGCTAAGTGGACACCAAGGACTTTGTGCTATTAATGATCTCCATAGAGGACCCATCGATGGTGAGTGCAGAGCGGTTATGACGTGCTCCTCTGAACTCAACAACCATTTCCTTGGTCTTGTCTACATTCAGGTGATGATTGGTGACTGATCAGACCCAGCACTGTTATATAATCAGCAAACCTTATGATGTGGTTAGAGCTGTGTCAGCAGAGGGAACAGCAGAGTACTCAGAACACTGCCCTGATGGTGCTGGAGGGTGCTGTTCCCAATCCGGACGCTCAGGACCCATTTGCAGAGAGAGGTGTTGAGGCCCAGCAGGCTTAGCTTTCCAATTATGGTGTTGAATGCTGAGCTGAAGTCTATGAACAGCATTCTGTCATACATGCCCTTATGCAGGTGGGAGGGAGAGAGATTAAGGGTAATGGTAATGGCATCGTCCATGGAGCGGTTGGGACGAAATACAAATTGCAGGGGGTCCAGTGAAGGGGGCAGTTGGGTCTTGATGTTCCTCATGACTAGCCTCTCGAAGTGCTTCATAATGATGTGAGTGAGTGCAAACGGGTGGTAGTCATTGAGTCAGGACACTGTGGACTTCTTTGGTACAGGCACAATGATGGTGGTCTTGAAGCATGTTCCGAAAGTGGAGCAGCCCAAGGAGATGTTGAAGATGTCCGTGAGAACATCCATCCATATTTGCCAGGTATGTTGTTTGGTCCTGCAGCTTTCCATTGGTTGATTCAGACTATCAGACATAATTACAGTTCGATAGCACAGATACCTTTCACTGTTAGTGGTTGTGGTAAATATACATCATTAAATATTGAATATTAAGAACTCAACATTTGATTGTAAGCAAAATGGTACTTACTTGAAACGCTCAATGAAAAACTGGAGCTCTCCCACTGGTCAGTCCTTCCTCCAGAAGGTTTTGCATTGAAGGTTGGTAAGAGTTAAACAATCACTTTCTAATTTCCAAAATGGTCTAATAGTCCTTATGAAGGTTCTTTGTACATTACTGGCTGTGATAGCAAGCTAAGAAGCGTGAGCCGGTCTCCGTCAGTGGTGGTCAAAAGTGGAGAAGAGTGTTGGCTCTTAGTAAAGAATATTATGCCACTATGAAACTAAGTAGCCAATGGTAGTCTTTCTGTTCACTACACAAGACCAGTCTTTATAATGAAGATCTTTTTTGTTGGTGTAGGATTGCTTGGAACAACTGGCTTCCTGTTTAAGATTTTAACCAGGGTATTCAGCTCCACTGATCACATAGAACACTTTATGTAATAAAGTATGCAGAGAAACAGAATGACTACAATCTGTAATTATAAAACTATAAAGATCTCCTAAATGATGAGTAGTGCTGATACAATGGACAAGGAGGTGTACCTAGAGTTTTTTCTTTATCAAAATACTTGATATTATATATATATATATATATATATATATATATATATATATATATATATATATATATAATGTAACATTCACATTTACACAAAAACTATATTTTTAGTGTACTAGCAGGGTTATGCAGAAGTGATACACAAACAGAATGATTTACATTTATTTTTGTTGTTTTAATATGACCAATTTAATTAAATATAATAATCTACATTTGCTTAAGTTACTTAAGTTACAGCTATCTTTAGTCAAGTTTATTATGTTGCAGTTTATATTCACCTATTCATCACTGCGCATACAGTAAACTTTAACTAACGGTAACCATAGCTGGATCCCAGAGGTTGCATGTATTTAAAGCTGTAGAATAAAGAAATAACATTGTGGGAGAGAAAGAATTGAGTAGAAACACCCTTAATATGTTAGAACTACAAATTAACTTCTGTGATTTTTTTTTTTTTTGCCTTTGAAATAGGCCATCATGACTTGAATGTTTTGTCTAAACCCATTAAGTTTTTTTTGTTCCAGTTTTTTTTTAGTTTTAAGGTGAGTGACTAAGATAAATGCAGTGATTTCTTTTTGTGTCGCACTGAAGACGCATTTATATTTACATCCCGCTCTGTAAATAGGGGGACTGTTAGACCGAGCACTGAGAGTGTTGTGGGACGGGGCCTACAGCAGCACCCACTACTGATGACCGTAAAGGAAGAACATGGGTGAGTCTCTAAAAAGGAAAATTATCTTGCTAGCCCAGTGACATTGAGCAGCACGTTGAGAAGAAATGACAAATGTTATTTTTAAAGTTCATTAAAAAGAAAACATTCAGGGCTTTTGACCAATCATCCAGGGCTTGAGCCCTATAAGCCACCCCCCTTCCGCCACTGACTTAGGCATGCAGACTGCTTTTACAAACATTTGTGAGAGAATGGGTCGCTTTCAGGAGCTCAGTGAATTCCAGCATGGTACCGTTATAGGATGCCACCTGTGCAAGTCCAGTCGTGGTCCTCGCTACTAAATATTCCACAGTTCCAGGAGAATCTTACTTGTCTGACTGCATTGTGCCAAATGTAAAGTTTGGTGGAGGGGGGATTATGGTGTGGGGTTGTTTTTCAGGAGTTGGGTTCGCCCCCCTTAGTTCCAGTGAAAGGAACTTTTAATGCTTCAGCAGACCAAGAGATTTTGGTCAATTTCATGCTCCCAACTTTCCGGGAACAGTATGGGGACAGCCCCTTCATGTTCCAACATGACTGAGCACCAGTGGTTAGGGTTAAGGAGTGGCGTCTGGGTAGCATATGCATGAGGTATGGCATGACCCACTCTGAATTCTATGGAAAAATGACCTGCTTCATTCACACATGGGCTCATTGGGACATTACCCTTGTTAGGGGGCTGGTAGAATAAAGTCTGGGTAATATCCAATACAACTGACTCATGATGACATTTGTGTTACACATTCAACTTCTGAATAATATCCAAAAAAGTTCTAGGTTAGGGGCTTAATAGTCATCTATGGTAGGAAGTCCTTAATCGACTGCTTCAGGTTTGGGTTGTAGGTAAAACCTGCGAAAGGTAGGGAGGGTTGGTGACCCCAGTGGTGGTAGTAGTAGTAGCACGGTAGGCCTGAATACTGAACCATTGGGCTCTTTTGAGAGCTAATAAGGGAATCCCGTATGTTGTTGGCAGCTGTATGATCAAGCCATTCTTAAGGAGATTCTACATGCAGTTGAAAAGCTACCAGTTGTCCAGATATGCACCACTTGTTTTGTCCATTGCCCCCAGCTAAAAGGTCAGAAAATAAGAGATGTATGTAAACAAGAAATGTAATAGTCATAACTAATTATAAATACTTCCTGTTTTTATTGCTGCATGACCTGTAAATACATCCTCTGCGTCAATGGTACTGGGAAAGCTGAAGGCCTTTTACTCATGTACACTAATGTATAAGCTGTGGAATTAATCAAGTTTGTGGCAGAATAAGCTTTGGAAACCCAAGCTAACCATTAACCATGTCCGGCTCGTAACACACCTGAAGCGGACTAATCCACTTGACTCAAGTTTGAAAGTACCTGTAAGCGATGCTGAGAACATTGCCTTCTGTACACAACATGGACAAAAGAATTGGGACACCTACTCATTCGTTGTTTCTTCTAAAATCAAGGGTATCAAAAGAAGGGTTTATCCTGCTTTTGGAGCATTGGAGTAAATATCTCTACTGTCCAGGGAAGAAGGCTTTCAGTCAGTGCAAAAGTGTTAGTGAGGTCTGGATGTTGGATGATCACCACCCCAACTCCCCAACACATCCCAAAAATATTGAATAAAGCACCATCCATCATTCCAGAGAACCCAGTTCCAGTGCTCCACAGCTCAATGCTGGGGGGCTTTATAGGCCTCCAGCCCACACCTGGTACTAGGCATCAGGTTTGTTTATCTTCTGCAGAGAGTCCTATTCTATTGGCAGTACTTCTCTACAGGAACTAGACAAGCTGGTGCTAGGGGGAGTTATGAAGAAGGTTAAACATGAGGCCTGCGGGTGAGTAGAGATGCTACAAGCTTACCAATTTTTTGATCCAAGCTAAATATTTACGACACCAGGGCAACAATGGGGTGTATGGTTTTACTTCTTTCAAGAATTCATTATGGATGGACCAATAGAAATGCCCTTAAAATGACATGCAATAAAAGCTCATCAACAGTTTTATTCCATCAAACTATTTTAAATGTTAGGGCGGAAGAATTGAACAATAGTCAAGTCAAGTCAAGTGGGTTTTATTGTCATTTCAACTACATACAGAGTACACAGTGAAACGAAACAACGTTCCTCCAGGACCATGGTGCAACATAGACAGTGCATACAAGACACAAGTGCAACACAAACAAACAAGTGCAGACAGACAACACAACACAGGACAGACAGAGGATAATAAATAATGACGGTAGTGTGCAAATTGTGCAATGTATAATAAATAGAGTCCAGTGAGGTAGTAAAGTAAAGTAAAGTTATTAGTGCAATGCTTGTGCAAAAATGCTTCCCCTTTTTTCCTGGGGTAAATGGTTGGAGAGAGAGAGAGAGAGAGAGAGAGAGAGAGGGAGAGTGTACATGTACCAGAAAGATATCAGTTCAGAAGTTGAGTTGTGTTGAGGAGTCTGATGGCTTGGGGGAAGAAGCTGTTGCAGAGTCTGGTCGTGTTGGACCGGATGCTGCGGTACCTTCTTCCTGATGGCAGGAGGGAGAACAGTCCGTGTGAAGGGTGGGTGGAGTCATCCACAATGCCGGTTGCTTTGCGGATGCAGCGGGTGGTGTAAATGTCCATGACGGAGGGGAGAGAGACTCCGATGATCCTCTCAGCTGTCCTCACAATGCGTTGGAGGGACTTGCGGTCAGAGGCTGTGCAGGTCCCAAACCAGGCAGTGATGCAGCTGCTTAGGATGCTCTTTATGGTTCCCCTATAGAAGAGGGTGAGGATGGGTGGAGGGAGACGGGCCTTTCTCAGCTTCCGGAGGAAGTAGAGATGCTGCTGGGCTTTCTTGGCTGTAGAGCTGGTGTTCAGGGACCAGGTGAGGTTCTCCGCTAGGTGGACACCAAGGAACTTGGTGCTCTTAACGATCTCCACAGAGGAGCCGTTGATGTTAAGCGGAGAGTGGTCCGGTCTTGATTTCCTGAAGTCAACAACCATTTCCTTGGTCTTCTCTACATTCAAGTGAAGGTTGTTGACTGTACACCAGTCTGTCAGCTGCTGCACCTCCTCTCTGTATGCTGACTCGTCGCCTTTGCTGATGAGACCCAGCACAGTTGTATCATCTGCGAACTTTATGATGCTGTTAGAACGGTGTTTCGCAACACAGTCATGAGTCAGCAGGGTGAACAGCAGAGGACTCAGTACACTGCCCTGGGGTGCCCCAGTGTTCATGGTGATGGTGCTGGAGCTGCTGTCCCCGAACCAGACTAACTGGGGCCTCCCTGTCAGGAAGTCCAGGATCCAGTTGCAGAGGGGGGTGTTGAGGCCCAGCAGGCTTAACTTCCTGGTGAGGTTCTGTGGGATGATGGTGTTGAATGCTGAACTGAAGTCTATGAACAGCATTCTGACGTAGGTGTCCTTCTTCTCCAGGTGGGTAAGGGAGAGATGAAGGGTGGTGGTGATAGCATCGTCCGTGGAGCTGTTGGGACGATATGCAAATTGCAGGGGGTCCAATGAAGAGGGCAGTTGGTTCTTGATGTTCCTCATGACTAACCTCTCGAAGCACTTCATGATGATGGGCGTGAGAGCTACGGGATGGTAGTCATTGAGGCAGGACACCGTAGACTTCTTCGGCACGGGGATGATGGCGGTGGTCTTGAGGCACGTTGGGACAGTGGAGCTGCGCAGGGAGACATTGAAGATGTCCGTGAGAACATCTGTCAACTGGTCTGCACACTCTCTGAGCACTCTGCCGGGGATGTTGTCTGGTCCTGCAGCTTTCCGTGGGTTGACTCTGCGCAGAGTTTTCCTCACGTCCACTGCAGTCATGCACAACACCTGCTTGTCCGGCTTGGGTGTGATCTTTCTCACCAACGTGTTGTTCTGTGCCTCAAACCGTGCATAAAAGTCGTTCAGGGCATCGGGGAGGAAGGCATCACTGTCACAGGACGGTGGCATTGTCCTGTAGTTTGTGATTTCCTGGATGCCCTGCCACATGCGCCGTGTGTCACCCGTGTCCTTGAAGTGGTTGTGGATTCTCTGGGCATGTGCGCGCTTTGCCTCTCGGATGGCTCGTGACAATTTGGCTCTTGCTTTCCTTAGGGCCGCCTTGTCACCCACTCTGAAGGCCGAGTCACGGGTCCTCAGTAGCGCACGCACCTCAGGAGTCATCCACGGCTTCTGGTTTGGGTGTGTGGTGATGGTCTTGGAGACAGTGACATCATCAATACACTTGCTGATGTAGCCAGTGACTGATGCTGTGTACTCCTCCAAGTTAACAGAGTCGCCTTCAGTCGCAGCCTCCCTAGACATGTCCCATGCAGTGCACTCAAAACAGTACCAAAGGGCAGAGATGGCTCCTGCTGGCCAGGTTTTCACCTGCTTCTGAACTGGTCTGGAGCGTCTGATGAGAGGTGTGTAAGCTGGAGTCAGATACACAGACATGTGGTCCGAGAACGCGAGGTGGGGGCGGGGCTCGGCCCGGTACGCGCTGGGGATGTTTGTGTAAACAAGGTCCAGCGCGTTCGCTCCTCTCGTGGCAAAGTCCACATGTTGATGGAATTTAGGGAGGACTGACCTGAGATTTGCATGGTTGAAATCTCCGGCAACAATGAACAGTCCGTCTGGATGTTTGAAAAGGTCTGCACTTGACTATGATGAACTCCACCAGCGGAGAGCAGTGCTGGGTGACAGTCACAGCGTTGTTACACCATTCTGTGTTGATGTAAACACACACGCCTCCACCGCGGGTCTTCCCGGACAGAGCCGCGCTCCTATCCGCTCTGAACGAGGCTAGCCCGTCTAGCTGAATGGCGCTGTCTGGAATACTGTCGCTGAGCCACGATTCCACAAAGACTAAAGCACAGCAGTCTCTGAACTCACGCTGGGTCGCTCGCTGGAGTCGAATGCAGTCCAGTTTATTGTCGAGGGAGCAGACGTTTGCGAGGAATAGCGATGGTATAGCCGGGCGGCTAGGGCTAGCCTTTAGCCTCGCGCGAACCCCGGCTCTCTTACCGCGCTTCCACTTTCATACTGTTAATAAATCATACTGTTGCTGTCATACAGAAACCTTTGGTAACACTTTAATTGAATAGTCCATTGTAGATAACTCTTAGGGTTAGATAAATCAACTCTAAAATCTAACCCTAACATTAAACTCATTTTTGATTTACCTTGAATCAGCTCTAAAACCAAACCCTAACCTTAGCTCTAACATTGAATCAACCCTAAAGAGTAACCCTAGCCTTAGGCTTAAACTTAAATTAACCCTAAAACCTAACCCTAACTCTAACCTTGAATCAACCCTAAAAACCTAACCGTAATCTTGACCTTGAGTCCATACTAATACCAACACCAATAAACTTAACCTTGAATTAACTCTAAAACATAACCCTAACATTAACAGTTCTTGAATTAACCCCAAAACCTAACCTTCGCCTTAACCTTGAATCAACTCTAAAACCTAATCCTGACCATAGTCTTAACCTTGAATCAACTCTGAAACCTAACTCTGACATTAACCTTATTCTTGAATTAATCCTAAAACTCTTACCATAACCTTAAATAAACACTAAAACCTAATCATGACCTTAACTTTAATATTGAATTGACACTAAAACCTAACCCCAACCATATATTTAATATTGAATTAACTCTAAAACCTAACTCTAACTATATTCTTAATCTTGAATTAACCCTAAAACGTAACCCCAACATTAACATTATTCTTATATTAACCCCAAAACCTAACCTTTGCCTTGAATCAACTACAAAACCTAATCCTAACTTTATCCTTAACATTGAATCAACTCTAAAACCTAACTCTAACTATAGTCTTATTATAGTATTATAGTATTATCCTTTGTTAACTCTGTTCAGGTGTACCTTGTCAGTCTCTGTGTATTTATACTCTGTTGTGTGTGTTACGCATTCATGTTTGGACCCCCGTAGTTACCCTACTTGTGCCTGTCTGTACTTCTTGTTACTCCTTGTGTTTATTTTTGCTTGTTTTGTTCCTTATGTCCGCCTCTTGCACTCAATCCCACCCAAACGTGGCCTCTGTGTAAGAAATGTGCTGTACAAACAATCCTGACTTACTTTGTGTTTATAATTATTCCATGTGTCACTTATAAACAGTGATAACCTGAAGGGAATGGTGTGGTGCTTATGATGCCTGTAATACCTTTCAGTTGTGCCAGGAATGCTAGCGTGCTGTTTTTGGTTCAATACTGGTTAAGCTGATGATTGTTAGTGGCCATGGTAAATGCCTCTAAATGTCGAAAGTTAAGGTGTTTAGTACAGGTGAGTTCTTCCACCAAGACAATAATCGCTGCTATGATATGCTTATCTCTTACAGAGCATCAGATAATCACTGATGTGATCCAAAGTGTTCAGACATGTTTTGGCTTCATGTTAGGCCATGTTACATGTTCTGATGACCTGTTTTGGTGAAGGGTAGAGTTTTTGGGCCCAAAATATAATTTACATGTACATGCAACACAAGTGTGACCTACTTTATGTAGTACACACATGGACAAAATTGTTGGTACCCCTCAGTTAATGAAAGAAAACCCCACAGAAATAATCTACACAATTAAGTAATAATTAATAAAAAATTCTATGAAAATGAACAAATGAAAATCCAAAATTGATTTTGAACCATGCTTCAACAGACTTATTATAAAACTCATTTTAACTCCTGTTTAACGCATTAAACAGGCCTGGACAAAAATGATGGTACCCCTAAAAATAATGTGTTAAATCAAGGTGTGTCCACTAATTAGCATCACAGGTGTCTACAATCTTGTAATCAGTCAGTGGGCCTATATATAGGGCTACAGGTAGTCACTGTGCTGTTTGGTGACATGGTGTGAACCACACTCAACATGGACCAGAGGAAGCAAAGGAAAGAGTTGTCTCAGGAGATAAGAAAGAAAATTCTAGACAAGCAAGTTGAAGGTAAAGGTTATAAGACCATCTCCAAGCAGCTGGATGTTCCTGTGACTACAGTTGCACATATTATTCAGAAACTTAAGATCCATGGGACTGTAGCCAACCTCCCTGGACGTGGCCGCAGGAGGAAAATTGATGACAAATCAAAGAGATGGATAATACGAATAGTAACAAAAGAGTCCAGAAAAACTTCTAAAGAGATTAAAGGTGAACTTCAAGCATGTGTCAGACCATCCATCGTTGTTTGAGCCAAAGTGGACTTCAAGACGACCAAGGAGGACACCATTTTTGGAAACAAATCATAAAAAAGCCAGACTGGAATTTGCCAAACTACATGTTGAAGAGCCCCAGAGCTTCTGGGAGAATGTCCTATGGACAGATGAGACAAAAATGGAACTTTTTGCCAAGACACATCAGCTCTATGTTCACAGACTGAAAAATTAAGCATATCAAGAAAAGAACACTGTCCCTACTGTGAAACATGGAGGAGGCTCTGTTATATTCTGGGGCTGCTTTGCTGCATCTGGCACAGGGCGTCTTGAATCTGTGCAGGGTACAATGAAATCTCAAGACTATCAAGGCATTCTAGAGAGAAATGTGCTTCCTATTGTCAGAAAGCTTGGTCTCAGTCGCAGGTCATGGGTCTTGCAACAGGATAATGACCCAAAACACAGCTAAAAACACCCAAGAATGGCTAAGAGGAAAACGTTGCACTATTCTGAAGTGGCCTTCTATGAGCCCTGACCTAAATCCTACTGAGCTTCTTTGTAAGGAGCTGAAAAATGCTGAAAAATGCACCCTTCAATCCTGAGACAACTGAAGCAGTTTGTTCATGAGGAGTGGGTCCAAAATACCTGCGGAGAGGTGCAGAAGTCTCATTTACAGGAATTGATGGATTGCAGTGATTGTCTCAAAAGGTTGTGCAACAAAAGATTAAGTTAGGGGTACCATCATTTCTGTCCAGGCCTGTTTCATGAGTATATATACAGTGAGTCCAAGAAGTATTTGATCCCTTGCTGATTTTCTTCGTTGGCCCACTAATAAAGACATGATCATTCTATACTTTTAATGGTAGATGTATTCTTACATGGAGAGACAGAATATTAAAAAGAAAATCCAGAAAATAAATCTAAGGAATATATATTAATTGATTTGTATTTCATGGAGTGAAATAAGTATTTGATCCCTTAGTATTCATTAGCAGTTCTGGCTTTTACAGACCAGTTAGACACTCCCAATCAACTTGTTACCTGACCTGAAGCCACCTGTTCTCACTAATCACTTGTGTGAAAAACACCTGTCCACAGAATCAGACAGATCACACAGATTTCAAGTCTCCAACATGGGTAAAACCAAAGAGCTGTCACAGGACCTCAGAGTCAGAATTGTTGACCTTCACAAAGCTGGAATGGGCTACAAAAAGATTAGTAAGGTGTTGGATGTGAAAGTAACAACTATTGGTGCAATTATCAGAAAGTTTAAAGAGTATAACATGACAATCAACAGACCTCGGCCCGGTGCTCCAAAGAAGATTTCGCCTCGTGGGGTGGCAATGATGCTGAGAACAGTCAGAAATCGTCCTGCAACCACTCGGCAGGAGTTAGCAAATGACCTGAAGGCAGCTGGGACCACAGTTTGCAAGGAAACAATTGGCAACACTTTGCGCAACAATGGATTCACATCCTGCAGTGCCCGAAAGGTACCCCTGCTGAAGAGAGCACATGTGGAGGCGCGCCTCAAGTATGCCAATGATCATTTGAAAGATGAACCAAGTTATTGGGAGAAGGTTTTGTGGTCAGACGAGACCAAAATTGAACTTTTTGGCCTCAACTCCACCCGCCATGTGTGGAGGAAGAAAAATGCTGCCTATGACCCCAAGAACACTGTGCCCACCGTCAAGCATGGAGGTGGAAGCATAATGTTTTGGGGGTGTTTCTCTGCCAAGGGTACAGGGCTACTTCACCGCATCACTGGGAAGATGGATGTAGCCATGTACCGCACAATCCTGAGGGACAACCTCCTCCCCTCTGCCAGGGATCTGAAAATGGGCCGTGGTTGGGTCTTCCAACATGATAACGACCCTAAACATACAGCAAAGGCAACAAAGGATTGGCTCAAGAAAAATCACATTAAGGTCATGGAGTGGCCCAGCCAGTCGCCAGACCTCAATCCGATCGAAAATCTATGGAGGGAGCTGAAGGTCAGAGTTGCCAAGCGACAGCCCACCAACCTTCATGATTTAGAGAGGATCTGCAAAGAAGGGTGGGCCAAAATTCCCCCTGGTGTGTGTGCTAAACTTGTGGTTAACTACAACAAACGTCTCACCGCTGTGCTTGCAAACAAAGGCTTTGCCACTAAGTATTGAGTGTGTTTGGCAAGAGGGATCAAATACTTATTTTCCTCATTGAAATACAAATTAATTAAAATATATTCTTTAAAATTATATTCTGGATTTTTGTCTTGATATTCTGTCTCTCCATGTTAGAATATATCTACCATTAAAAGTGCAGAAGGATAGTGTCTTTATTAGTGGGCAAACAAAGAAAATCAGCAAGGGATCAAATACTTCTTGGACTCACTGTATATTTTAATAATTCTGTTGAAGCATGGTTAAAAAGCAATGTCTGACTTTCATTGTTTAATTTCCATAGCATTTTTATTACTTTTGTCAGATTCAAGTTATTTTTGTGACTATTGTGGCCAATCTAATCATGTGTCTGTTAGTATGACTTGTGGTGTACTGACCTCTTCTGGTCATGATGAGTGTTGGACTGGCCCTAAAAGAGCTGCTCAATGCATGTACTGCTAAAAAGTGATTGGTGAAACAAGGCTTTCTAAAGTTGCTAACCAGCAGAACAAGTTCAAAACAAGTTGCACAGGGCTCATCTCAATGATTTCATGAGAAACCAAAACTAAAACACCAAGAACCCAAGAACTTGACTCTTTTGAGGGCCACAATATATTTGATGACAACGGTGGAGACCTACTATAGCATTATGTTTAGGTTCCTCACGCCCATTTCTGAAATCTACTGGGTGTTTTCAGTGGGTGTTTCTGTTGGTGTAGAATTTCTTCTAACAATGGGGTGTGTGAAGATTTTGGGGTAAGTAACAGTTTTGTTGTTTTGGAATTGACCTGTTTGTACTTTATGTACTGAACCCCCATTATTCATCTATTCCAAGATAGATGAATACACTTTCCATTCTACACTGTCCTTGAGGAACTGTTGGGGGTACTTAAATTGTAAATACTATTTCAGGAACCGGCAATGAACCTTTTTCTTCTAAAAACCTTTTCTTGAAGGTTCCTCAAAGCATCCTATGAGGTTCCTATATAGTATTTACAATTTAAAAACCTACAGAAGTTCCTCAAGGTACTTATACTTTCAACAGTTTATAGGGGCACCTTTAATGTTACATCATATTCAGGGTTTTATTAAGAGTCTATATGGAAAGAAATATGTTCAGTTTGGCCAGATCTTATAAGAATTCAATCCAAAAGTCCACAAATTGCTTATGCCATATTTATTCAAAGAATAGTCAGATAAAACAGTTTTTGATGCAAAATGTAGAAAGGAAACACTCCAAATACACTAAACTAATTGATTTAATAGAGCTGAACAATGACAAGATTATGTGTAAAGAAGAAAGCTCTCCAGTCTAGATCCAGATCAGGCCTTCCTAGTCAGTTCTTCAAAACCAACAGCAATATTGTTGTTGTTCCCTGTCTCCTGGTCTACTTTGTCTGCTCCTAATCTCTAATCTTATACCATGTTTTAATCACAGCAAATTAAGACAGACTCATTTATATGAAGGTAAAACTTTAGTAATCAAGCAATTCAAGCTATGAATCAAGGAAAAAAAGTTAAAGGTTAAAAGTCATGGGTGAACTTGTTCATACAGCAGATTAAGTGGCCCAAAATCAATTTTCTCACCAAATCCGATTTTTAATTTAGTCTTTTTAATGTGATCAAAAGGAGGCAGTACCAAATTTTGACAAAACATTTTCCCAAAGAAATGGTGTGGCTGTCGCACTGGCGTGTATTTGTAAATGTAAAATTAAAATGTCACAATCAGTGTGTGGCCACACCGATAAGATTGGATCTGGGCAACTTTTACCTGCAGTGTGAACATAGCCTTAGATTGGACAGAGCTTCAACTCTTCACCATTGAATCCTAGAACAGAAGAAACAAACGATTAAACTCCACCCTGACGTTTGATGTTTCCCAAGCGTAATCTAAAAAAAACAAGGTGCTCTGTAGCACCCATTAGTACCTTTTAACTGCAGCAGTAGAAAAGGACATCAGTAAGAGAGGAGTCGTCAAATATCCCCTGAGGACCCTCCACCCTTGTTTGAATACCACAGATTCCCTTTCCAGCGCAGGTTGAGCTCCAGTAACCCCAGCTTCCCCAAGGCATGCCATCACCTTCCCACGTTGAGCCTCCGCTACATCTGAACCTGAGAGATGGAAAAGCCGGTTTTGTGCTGGTGTGGTAGTCAACAGCTCTAGCCCTAATGCACCACATCTGATATTTATCTACAGAATTTCTTAATCAACTGCTTTAGGCATGTTGAAATAGAGTTGAAACAAGGTCTAGGAGAAAAGGAGGGTTAATGATAAGCCTGAATACAGCATATCTTTTAGCTCCTACTATCATTGGACTATTTGGAGAAAGGTGTACAATGAATAAAGTAATCACCTTATGTTGTTGGCAGCGGTATCATCAGAGAACACTCCTTGGTAGGACTGCACTTGCAGCTGAAAGGCCACCAGCTGTCCAGATGTGCACCACTTATTTTGTGTCCATTGGCCCCAGCTGAAAGACCAAAAAAACATGACCCCTAAGTTGCAATGAGGGACAGTCGCTGGTACTGGGAAAGCAGATGGCCTATCATTTGTGTACATTGTGCATCACTCTGCGAGGGAGTGAATAACAAAGTGCTTTCCAAAATGTATTTATATCCATCTTTTATAGTTTCAAAATAACAAAAACACGCAAAAGTAACAGGGCATGAAGCAAAAAATTTGGGCACCCTTCTGGGTCTTTCAGTTTATGTTTGGGGAGATTTTTTACCCATTCGTCCTGCAAAGGCTTCTCATTCTGTGAGCTTCTTGGGTCATCTCGCTGCTCTGTTCTTTTACAGTGTATCCACAGACTTTCTATGTTTTTTGTACCTTCATCAATGAAGTAAGATTACAATACATTCAGAGACCTAATGAAGTAGTGTGTTGTATTGTAATAAGCTGTGGCACTTAATGATCTATGAAAGAGCTAGCTTTGAGAATTTGGGCTAGTCATCTATCTAGTTCCAGCTCATAACACACCTTAAACACTTAAGAGTACCTGCAGATTGGTAGCCCAACTGGGGACCAGAAGGTTTTGTCCATGGACAAAATGGGGTCCCACCTGTAAGGGTTAAACATGGGTTCCATCTGGGTTGTACACTGCAAGCATGGGCTATAATGATGGGGCCCATTTGAGAAGCCCTACTGAGTCCTCGTATCAACATGCACAAACCTACTCAGAGCCCATGTTCCACCCATGGGACCCCATCATGAGCATGTTGGCTGGGGTGCGACCTTGACTATTTAAAAAACAACTTGTAATAGCTTTTACCTTCCACTGTTGGACTGCACTGTAGAGTAGTTGATGGTTGAACTGGACGGTGTGCGAGGTGCAGTGCAGCGAAGAGCGATTCCATTCAGTGCAGTGTCATCGCCCCAAAATCCCTGATTGGATTCAACCTAAGAACCAAAATAAGTCCAGTTAGAGCATGTTGTGGTTCAGCTAGAGATCATCACAAGCGCAGAACACTGCTCTATTACCACAAAATCAGAAATACATACTTTGAGGCTGAAGCCAGTTGCGTAGGTACCCAAGGGACACATCTCCAGATTGCCCCAAGTGCCCCAGACCTGCCCATTGCTCACAGAGATCAGTCCGACATAAGGCCTGTCAGCCATTCGAGTCTTGTTCGTGTTCTGTACCGCTGCCTGTCCTCTGACCTGCAGTCCAAAGGAGAGCACCAGCAAAGGCAGAAAGATGTCAAGGAACTGATGATGCATCTTTCAGGTGACCCTAAATGAAGATGGAGTAAAAATGATCCTATATTGCCTTAGCCCTGTCCTTTCTGAGAAAGACAATTGCACAGCTAGACAGAGTGTGCAAAGGGTGTTTTTATAGATAGTGCCAAACATGTTAATGAGCACAGACGTATTATCATCTGTTAACAACTTGGCAGTAATCCAAGAAAAGGAATGAAAAAAGACTAGGATAACCACATTCATCATTAGTGATGGACACCTGAAATTTGATCTCCGCCTTTAACCCATCTGTGAGACAGAGAACACCCAGGGCGGCAGGCAGCCGCAGTGCCTGGGGAGCACAGAGGGTTACCAGCAGTGGCAGCTTAGCAACCCCAGCTATCGAACCAACAATCCTGACTTCACTAACTCAGTGATCCAACCACTGAACCACCAATTTACTATTAAATATGTTTATCCAGTCTTGTTACTTATGAATTTATCTTTTTTTACATCAGGAACTTTTTACAAGGCCTTAATCTAGAGTAAATATAGTAGTAATTAGACTGAAATATAGTACTGAAGTATTGTTATGTACCAGAAACCATGCAAACAGTTCTAGAGAGGTATCAGTCGGGGTTTGGTTCTGGCACAGCTGTGACTCTGTCAAGAGGAGACCAAAAGTCTACCAAAAGTCAATCAACCAAAGAAAGAGAATCAACCAAATGATCAATGCTAACTCTATAGGAACAAGACATATTCACAGTGTGGGTGGGAACTGTTTATAAGACAAACACAGATCCATGTCACCCAGGATGTTGGGACTCAGCAAATGTGTGTACAAAGGTTCTCTACACTGATGAGAACGAAATTGAACTTTTCAACCCTGAGAACATGTACAGTACATGCCAACAGTGAAGCAGGATGGTGGTAGCATGGATGGGCTGGAAGATGGATGGAGACAAATACAGAGCAATTCTAAAAGCAAACCTGTTCAAAACACTTGAGACAAAGGAGCAACGATTTTCTAAGCATGCCTAGCTACACTGTAGTGGTTGGAAATCAAGAACATTGATTTATCAAAATATCAGAAACAAGATGTCCCTGATCGAGACATCCCAGAAGACTTGCAGCTGTAATTTCAACCAAAGATGATTCTAACAGCAACAAGATCTCCTGAAATTCGTACACATAAGTGTACCCTAAGAATTTTTTTGTTTTCGCATATTATTGCACAATATTTTGTAGGTATTTTGCAAACTCAGCATCTTCTGACATTGCATCAGCACTGACCGACACACCTGGGAACTTAACAACCGATGTTGTTAAGAACGCATATGGAGCATATAAAAAGTGAATTAGTGGACAGATTTCTACAGAAATGATCAGATTTTCACATTCTACTATGAAAATGGTTAGATTTAGACTTAGGTTTAGGTGCAATAGGTTTTGTTTAGGCTGAGTGTCGGTTAGGTTAGGTTTAGGTTTAGGTTAAGTTTAGGTTGAGTTTTAGGGGTGTTAGATTAAGTTTAGGATTAGAGTTAGTCTTAGGTTAAAGTTAGAATTAGGTTTAAGTGTAGGTTAGATTAAGTTTAGGTTGAGTTTAGCATTATGTTTAGGTGTAGTAGGTTAATTTTAGGTTTAGGTTGAGGTTAAAGCTAGAAATAGGTTTTAGGAGTGGTAGGTTAAGTTTAAAGTTGGAGTTAACGTTAGGTTTAGGTTAGACTTTGGTTTTGGTGTAGGTTAAGGTTAGGTTAAGTTATGGTTAGAATTGTGTTTAGGTGTAGTAGACTAAGGTACAGGTTAGGTTAGGTCTTGGTTAAGGTTAGAATTAGATTTAAATGTAGTAGGTTAAGTTTTGGTGCAGTTGGGGTGTGGGTTAGGTTAGGTCTAGGTTACGTTAAGGTTAGACTTAGATGTAGGTGTAGTAGGTCAACTGTAGACTGATGTTTTTGTTAGGTTCAGGTAATAAAATGACACTGGTTGCTTTGTAACATTCTCTATTCAAATGCCTGAATCCTAAAATGGTATTTTGGTCACATATGTACACATTCCTCCCAAAGGTGTACACTGTCCCAAAGGTGATTAAGTATGCGATTAACAAATGTATGCAACTAAAAACTAACAAAACAGAAACTAAAACTGCATGATTGGTATGTGTTTACCATGGTTGTTTTGGACACAGGTGCACATTAGGGCATGAAATCAAAACTGAAACTAAACATTTTTGTAGCATGACTGAAGCTGAATATGAGTTCTGAGAAATGTTCTTGAATGAACAATCAAGGATTTTATATGATGATTTTTTTTTTCTAAACTTTAACACAGGGTCAAAATGAAACGTTAATAAGAACGTTCCAAATACTTAATGCTAACTTAATGCCTTTATCCATTCTACAACCACCACTAATGCGTGTTTGGGGTCACTGTTCTGTGGGAACACCTAATTGTGCCCAGGTTTTAACTGTCTGATGGTTGAAGGTTATGCTGAAGGTAGTCCTCCTTCTTCACTATTCCATCCACTTAGTGCAATGTAAGTTCATAGCAGTCCTGTGTCTTGGTGGTTCTAGGGTTGTTCCTGACCATGCAAACCAGTTTTTTCTCAGCTGAAGGTGACCGTTTGGGTCTTCCTCCAGAGCTTGGGGTCTGCAGTCATTTAGAAATGCCTCTAAGGGTCATTCCTCACTTGTATACATCTAAGACCATCCTATTCAGATCTGCACTGAGCACCTTAGTCTTTCCCATTGTACTGGTCAGTGTTGGTCAATCCAATGAGTGCTGTCAAACAAACCCTTTTTATGTGGGTACACAGAAGCTATCAAATGTAGTCAATCATGATCACTAGCTGGAATTTAAGAGGACTTAAAGTTAACACACTTTGCAACTTTCAGCACCACTGAATTGGTAATCTGAGAGGGTGTTTGTATATTTTTGGCCCCCCACAAAATGCTTGTGTTTTGCCAAATGCATGAATTGCCATTATGTAAATGTCCAGCCATTCTTACATCACTACATTACAGATAAAAAGAAACTAAAACTAAGATAGTAAAAATGTTTGTATTGGCATTGTTGAAATTACTGAAGTACTACACACCCAATAAACAATGTTTATCTGGTGTGGGAACATTTAAGTATACAAGTGCAAATGTTTCCTTGTTCTAATACTGACACGAAATGCATCTGACATGCTTGACAATACTTAGCATTGTCTATTGTCTAACGTACCTTAGTACCACAAAGACTAAATGACATGTATGTTAAGACTGAATGACATATAGGAGCTGTCCAATGAAAATAATGTGTCATAATTATTATTATTAAAACATTGTTTGGAAGTTAATTAAAATAAAATTTTAGTTTATTCCAGGTCATTTAGAGCATTTATCTACTTATCTTTTCCATTCATCCAAAATTGTTTACACATGGTAGTGTTCAGGGCAGCTACAGGGTTTAACCATGGAGAAAACTAAAAACGGACAATAATGGAGATGCATGTTTTTCATTGGACAGAAGCGATACTTATGAAGTATTTATTGACCGCTTTTTAAAATGCCATTGTTTTGGCATTAAATCATTTGAGATTTGTTTGATGGGTCCTCCATTGGATTAAGACCTGAGGAATTTGATCTGAGGATAAGATCTGAGGAATCTGAGGCCAATAAACACCTTAAACTCCATGTTTCTCAACCTATCCCTGAACAACTTTTGCAGTGTGGCAGGGTGCATTATGTTGCTGAAAGAAGCCACTGCAATTAGGAAGGGAGTAAAGGGGTGTACTCGGTCTACAACAATGTTTTGGTAGGTGGTACGCATCAAAGTAGCATACACATATAATTCCAGGACCCCGTCAGTTTGTCTTCCTGATGCCAGGCCACCTTCTTTCATTTGTTCATTGTTCACCTGCACATTGTATGTGCTTTCGATGGTGGACAGGGGTCAGCATGGGCAATCTGACTGGTTTGTGGCTATGCAGCTAGTGTTTTTAATCTCGTTCCTTGTTCATTATCCAGCTGCATCATGTAGCTCAGGTTAATGTGTACCATTAATAAATCCATCTATGTGACATTAAAACCAACATGAAGTTAACCTCCCCCCCCTTCTTTTCTCCACTGTTTATTATTCTGAATTGTAACTCAATGTTATTTGGGTAACCATGTTTGACATTATTGAGACATTACTTATTCAATCCTACTACTTTTTATGGACTCAAACCATCTTCTTGGTTGTGGGATCATGGAGCCTACCCAGGATCATGGGGCTCAAGGCAGGAACACCTCCTGGACAGGGTACCAGTACATCGCAAGGGAGCACACACAAACGATTACACGATCACACACTTACACCTAGTGGCAATTTAGCATTGGACATTCATCTTTAAATTTGTTGTTTTTGGGAGATGGGAGAAAACCGGTGTACCTAAAATCCTGTATACTAACCATGGTTTAATAAAAGCTGGAAAACTGTAGTAAACGCTAAAAGGAATAAATGATTGGCTTTATTATTTGCGTAGTGTCCATTCTTTAAGTGATATGGGCTTTTTTGGTCTGGGGCTAAGTGAGCCCTTACTAAAAAAGATTTATTAGGTCTAAATCGTGAAGGACGTAATAGGTAATAACCAGCACTTTTTTTTTAACAATTTGTGCTATAGTAGCTCTTCTGTAGGATCCCTCATAGAGATGCTCTGACCCAGTCGTCTTGCTATCACAATCCTGCCATTGTCAAAGTATCTCAGTGTCTTATGCTTACCCATTTTCCTACTTTCGACACCTTAACTTCAAAAACTTAAAAAAATAAATAAAAAATAAATCAATAAAACAGATCAGAGCAATGCTAATTGATTTGGATAAGGGGTACACAATGATGAACAGATTTGACCCTTCTGGAAACCTTGATGATGAATAATTTCTTAAGCCGTTACATTAATTTCAATTACTTCCGGTCCTGCACTGCTTATTAGATTAGATGACAGTCTTATCTGCATTAGTATTTTTTGGGTTTTATATAAAATGATAATATATGCTTTTGTTTCAAGTTATATCAGAAGCCCAGGTTTACAACCTCACTGACAAAGTGTAAAAATAGACAGGGCGTTGTTCAAGGTAAAGTAAATGTGTCATGCGCATCATGTCAGAGAGGGTGTCATGTGGAAAACAGGAATGAGGAAACAAATTCCCTCAGTTACAATTAAGTATGCTTATGTAAAAGCTGTTATGTCAAGGATTATGTATGGGTTTTGACACGTGAGATATTTTTGTAATCCACAACCAAAAGGGAATGCAAAGAGTCACCCAAAAGGCTAGGCAAAAGGCCTGACCAAAGAAACTCCTCTCTAAGGCCTAGTTTCCCAAAAGCACCTAATGTTAAGATCTTCTTGGTAGAGAGAGTTTTAGAGTGATGCTCACTTAACCATTTAAAAATCATCTTCAAACATTTCAGATGGAATAAAATAAGGTAGGGTTAGAAACAAATACAAAGTTATTTGGTGACAGATTAATTCAATATTTTATGGAGTCCCACAGGGTTCTATTGTAGGGTATATAAAACTGATGTTAATTATCAGCATACAACAGCTATGAGGGTGAAGGAGGAAAGTGTGGGCCTACATACAGGGCTTAAGGAGTTAAACCATAGTAAGAGTTAGGTTTTTGATTGATTTTTTTTATTGATTTGCTTGATTTTAAAATGTAATAGTTAAGATCTGAAATTAGACTTTACCAGGAAAACCTGCATTATGTCAATTTCTTTTAAATTTGTGTTTTTATTTTTAAGTTGAGTTCCAGGCCGATGTTTTTTTTGGCTGCAAACACCTAAACATGTCATTTGAAGCAGGAAAAAAAACTGAATTGATATATAATAAAATAAACATTAATCCTAGGCAAGCATCTGAGAAATATGAACTGAATAGATTACTAATCACCAGTTTTAGTATTCAGCCTAAAAGAAAACATTGGTACATTTAAACCTCATCACCAAACTGAACATCATAAGATTTAATCAATGCTATAAAATCAGTAATTCAGTATTCATTTTTTTAAAGAATACTTTAGGAAATCTAATACATCATTGTAGATGTAACCTGAGTACCTAAGTATAAAGACCTTTAAAAAACGTGTTGTACAAAAAATTTTGTATTTAACTTGTTTTGAGATTTACTTGTTCATGTTTTCTTTCTCATCCTAATCAATGCAATTTCCTTACTGTAACCCTGCCTACATAATGACAGTGGTTTTTTGGGGGGGGTTTTTGGCACACCTTGGATCCAATATTATCAGTCAATCATCAGCCTGAATGCTACAGCCATTCTGAGTAGATAGGTAGAAATAAAATACAAGATCTGAATGAAAATGTATTTTTATATATTCCCAAATGAACCATATTTAAATAGAGCCCTTGAGTTGTTATGGTTGTACTTAAACCATTGAATGGCCTATTTTTACAGTGGGGGAAAAAAGTATTTAGTCAGTCACCACTTGTGCAAGTTCTCCCACTTAAAAAAATGAGAGAGGCCATCAGACAACGTTCTTCTCTACTTACATATCATCTTTATTTGTGAGCTCTATGTCATCCCCCTCCATGATAACATAATGCTTTATTAGAACTGTCTTAACATGGAGGGGGATTACATAATGAGTATGTCTGTGAACGCAAGTGGGGACAAGATGGTAACAGAGAAGAGAATGAGGGAGCAGAAAACTGGCTTTTCGTGATCTGAACAGAACGTTATTCAAAAACTCGAAATAATCGATATGGCCTCAGCCCATATCCCGCTCTGTTTACATCACAATATGTTTATCATAGTATATCTAAATATTGATATACTGCCCAGCCCTAGCTGCTAATACCAAAACTCACCTTTTACGGCTTAATTCAGGCTATGATAAATGAAACACTTTTTTTATTTTTTTGATAATTAGTAAAAACTGGCACTTACAAAATGCCAGTCAATATGGTATCAGTACAAAATTAAGTCATTGCTAATAAAGGTTGTAACAGCAGCAAGCTTCTTTTCATCTATGTTCCAGTTTGCAAGGGCATTTTTAGGGAAATGCACTATATGGACAAAAAAATATTGGGACACCTGCTCATTCTTCTACACAGGTGGACAAAATTGTTGGTAGCCCTCGGTTAATGAAAGAAAAACCCACAATGGTCACAGAAATAACTTGAATCTGACAAAAGTAATAATAAATAAAAAATCTATGAAAATTAACTAATGAAAGTCAGACATTGCTTTTCAACCATGCTTCAACAGAATTATTTAAAAAAATAAACTCATGAAACAGGCCTGGACAGAAATTAATGTACCCGTAACTTAATATTTTGTTGCATTCCTGTAACTGTCAATGAGACTTCTGCACCTCTCAACAGGTATTTTGGCCCACTCCTCATGAGCAAACTGCTCCAGTTGTCTCAGGTTTGAAGGGTGCCTTTTCCAGATGGCATGTTTCAGCTCCTTCCAAAGATGCTCAATAGGATTTAGGTCAGGGCTTGTAGAAGGCCACTTCAGAATAGTCCAATGTTTTCCTCTTAGCCATTCTTGGGTGTTTTTGCTGTGTGTTTTGGGTCATTATCCTTGACCCATGACCTGTGACTGAGACCAAGCTTTCTGACACTGGGCAGCACATTTCTATTTTCTATTTGATAGTCTTGAGATTTCATTGTACCCTGCACAGATTCAAGACACCCTGTGCCAGATGCAGCAAAGCAGCCCCAGAACATAACAGAGCCTCCTCCATGTTTCACAGTAGGGACAGTGTTCTTTTCTTGATATGCTTTATTTTTCCATCTGTGAACATAGAACATAGGTTTTCCATCTGTGAACATATGTTGAGTGTGGTACACACATGTCACCAAACAGCACAGTGACTACCTGTAGCCCTACATATAGGCCCACTGACTGATTACAAGATTGTAGACACGTGATGCTAATTAGTGGACACACCTTGAAGCATGGTTCAAAATCAGTGAGTTCAGTGTATTTCAATGGCATTCCCAATTCCTGGATCTGATCCTTCCTGGGACCACAGGAACACCCTTATAAGAACTGATGCAGTGTCTAACCCTTGCCCATTTGTCCCATTTTCATATAAACATATGAACTGACAGTTCAGTATATTTCTTCAGTTGATTAAGTGAAAAATTCAAGATCCCACAGCATTTTTGGTCATATTTATTTAGACTTCCAATCATCTGTAGAAGATCATCATCTAGTAAGAAAAAGAATAAGACAGACAAAAGTGAAAGTGAGATTATCCTTCTTCAGATGCTTATTTTCTTCTGTTTTCATCTTGTACTGCACCAGTTTGGATAAAACAACAAGGGGTTCCTGGAAAACACACAGTGACATCCTTAGATGGTGTGGAAGTTTGATATAAGGATTAATAGAAATTTACACTTAACATACAATACAATTTTAAATGAGCACATTTTATTACATGAATCAAGTCACAGAAGTAAAAAAGTGCTTTCTCCCTTCTTTATAACATTTAATTAATCTAAATCTAAGATAATTACACAGTCAAGTTTGTCTGACACTAAAATGTAAATTACATAGTGAAACTAAAATTCACTCACATTGAACATTAATTATCAGAGTTTCTGCAAACACACTGTGCCATGACCAAAGAAAATTTTACAAAAAATATCAAAAATAGAGTAAAAGTAGATCAGTCTGGGAAGGGCTATAGAGCAAATTCTTTTTTTGTTGTTATTTCATCTATCCTTATTTCCCTTAAGGATAGAGTAGCAACTCCTCCAGCAATCTTTAAAAAAACCAAGAACATCTAACCTAACTAACTGCAGGCCTTTCTAACATTTGCTAGGATCCAGAGAAATATCAGTGCTTATTGCACTGCTGCAAAAATAAGAACCCTGAGTGACCTCTTGGGAGACAGTGCAGGTTCTACTGTATCTGAGGCAAAGCAAGTACTGCATTTTGAAAGACAGTAATTTTATTAATTTTAAAGTTTGTTAGACTGTTGTACCTTGTTTTGAAGTTTTGAACCACTGCAAACTAGCAAACTCTCACAATTTGTAATATTATGACAAAATATGAGAGTTCAGATCACATTACAGATTATTTACACTATTTATATCATAATCATATACCACCACCACCAGTAACAATAATGTTTATTAAATAAAATGCAAGGTGCTAGCTCCAAAATATAAAAAACATAAACACTATTATTATTATTATACTTCTTATTAAGGCCCAACACAGCATTGAACAGCATGCTTGATTAGTTAAGGTATTGTGAATTCTATGTTTTCTCTTATATATGCTTGACATAAAGACATAAAGTAACTTAAATTTCATAGACCTAAAAACCATATGCACATATTTTAACCATTTAAAAAACATTTCAACTACATCGCATTTATTCCCAAAGACATTTAATAAAATACAATAAATGAAACAAAGTACATGACACATTACATTTATTTGTGTGTTTATTATTTAGTGTTTAAATATATTTAATAGCAAATTTTATGTATGGCAAATATGTTGTTTTTAACAGATCATTAATATAAATACAAATATATTTAACAGATACAGTTTTATAAATTGGCAAAAATATATTTGATAAACAACAAAAAATATTCTTTTCCTAGGGGCACACATGGGTTACAGCAATATTATTCGACAAATGCAACCCAACTCAAAAAAACAAACAATAAGAATTACATTACGAGTTAAATGTTCAGAGCACCAGACGTATGTTCATACAGCTAGATTGATATATATCGACATTCTTAATCATGATTACAGTCTTTCAACTGATTCTTCTACAGCATTGATGACATAGTCACAGGGAACTAAGCTTTTAAGCTTCAGCAGTAGTTTAATCCACATGAAAGCAGTGGTTGTGAACATTCGGTGGAACTGTAGTTTGAGGACACACCTGTATCACTTAGCGATGGTTCGTACTACGTAAGGTCTGCAAAACTATATTTCCGACTATGGTTGTGGGAAACCGTTGCATCACAACTAGAACCATGTACCTTTAGGAAACGCACCCCAGATTGAGGCAGGAACCCACAACTCCAGGCCCAGTGTGGTACATGCACTGTTTGCACCACCACTGTACTACTAGTAAAAGTAGTCTTACTGGAAATCCCAAATATAAATGCTGTGATAGGCCCTGAAACCACGAGCTGCTGTAAAACGATTGTGGAAGCGTTCAGTTGCTCTTGGGTAGCAGTTAGAAGTTCATGTTTCACCAGGGTAAGATCACAAACATCTGCACATAGCCCTGGACTCTGATTAGCTGCGACTTTTACTTTCCGTTTAGTTCCCCTGGTTCCAAAGCCCCAAAATCAGCCGAAATCAGTACCTTAATCACAGCAGAAGAAACGCACATCATTGAGAGCGGTGTCGTCTCCTAACCCTCTAGGTTGCTCTACGATTGTCTGGATGCCACAGATGCCCCTTCCTGTGCACGATTCACTCCAGGAGCCCCAGTCACCCCAGGACATGCCCACGCCCTTAAGCTCTTCATCTCCACTGCATTTGAACCTGGTGAGGATTCAACAACAATGCTGCTGCTGATGACGAAGATGATGATGATGATGATGATACTATTTGGAATTGGCTCTTTGGGCGATAGAACTGATGATATCTGAATTAATTAACTGTTAAATGTGGGGGTTAAGGATTAAGAAATGAACCACGTTAGATTGTTACCTTATGTTGTTTGCGGCTGTGTCGTCCCAGGTTGTGCCTTGATAGGGTTCCACACGGAGCTGAAAGCTCTTGAGTGTCCCTGAGTTGCACCATTGGATATCTCTCCATGTGCCCCAGCTGGTGAAAGAATGCATAGATACACAGAGTGTTGTTTTTTGTTAAGGAGTCATAATGGTCATAGTGGTTTTAGTAGATTAAGTCTACACTATATGTAATGATTAATAACCTACCCCCATCCCCGGAAGCCACTCACCTCCCTGTATCTGACTGGACTGTGGCGTAGTCAGTATAAGGCCCGGTCGTGCCCTTGGCTGTGTTAACGCAGTGAAGGCGAATTCCGTTCAAAGCAGTGTTATCTCCTACTAACAGAGATTCCCAGTAACCTGCAACCTAAAACACATACATCTGTACTGTAGACAAAAGAATCACACATTAGCTCAGGAGCCACCTTTATTTTTCACAGACAGGCCCAACAGTCTCCTCCTTGGTATTCTTTCTTTTTTTTTTCCCCCTATCAGAGTTACTTGCGAATGCCAAGAGGGTTGCCAGGTTTGTGGTTTTCCTGCCAAACTTGGCTGGAGTTGCACTTTTAAATAAAGTAGGTAATAAAGTAGGCTAATAAAAATCTAAATTAGATTAATAAATATATTTATTTTAAGGTTAAAAAGCAGCAGCTGAAACTACAAGCTCTATTTTCAGCAGAGGTAGTCCTTTAAGGTTGCTGGCCAATGCTAAACACGCTGTACTTTGTATGTAAGGATTGCTGGTTGGGCTTCTGTTGATTTTTAAGAAACTAAGCTAATAAACTTTGGCTCTTTGTATGGACTAGACAAGGACAAGAACAGCACACTTACCTTCAGACTAAAACCCGCAGCATAGAAGCCCTCAGGACACATTTCCTTCAGACCCCATTCGCCCCAGCGCTGTCCGTTATCCACACCGAGCAGTGACTTAAAAGGCCTGTCGATGCTTCGCTCAGCTCTGTTTCCTCTGGCTTGGGACCCAAAAGAGGCCAGAAACAGAGCCACTGTCACGAAGAACAGATGCTGATGCATTTCTTCTGCCTTGTTCTTGTGCAGCCCAGCACTCTCTGGATCAGTCAGTCCCAAAACTGCCTCATGCTCAGCAGGAGACGACTCTGACCCCAACACACACACAGTTCAGCTGTCCCATCCCCCTCTTTTGCAGGGCCGACAATTGATTTCCCCTGCAGAGGAGTTGTTTTGAGACCTTGACCAAAAGCTACAGCTACGCTGAAATCAGTGGAGCAGTTCACGAAGCAGGCCGACGTCAAGACTGTCCAGCTAGAAGTAAGTGAGGAACAGTGCTACCCATTGATTTTGATGTTTGGTTGATGTTTAGCTCTTGCTCTAACAGTCCCTCATGTTTCCTGAGTAGTCCAGAGGCATTCAAGCAGAATCCAGGAGTAATTTTGATTGTTCTGATTGGATAAGAGGTAATCAGTAACTCTTATGTAAATGCAGGAGACAGAAGAAAACAATCATCAGGTCGTCTGTTTGTCTGACTGGAGCATTTGCAGTCAAGTAATATGCACTTTGCCCTTTTCTTATTGATGGCATTAACACAAATCAGCCATAACATTAATACCACCTCTTAGTTTCTATACTCGTTGTCCATTAGATCAGCTCCACTTACCATTAAAGCTTTGTAGTCCATCTGTATCTCTGCATACCTTCACCCTGTTCTTGAATGGGCAGGACCAGGATCCAATAGGACCACCACAGAGGAGATATTATAGAGTGGTGGGCCATGCTCAGCACTGCAGTGACACTGACACACCATCACCACCACAACAGATAACACCACTACCTGCCAGGGAGCTATTACACCATGTCTGACACGGGGGTTCGATTCCTGTTCTGCGTGACTATGCTGTGCTACACCAATAAGAGTCAATAGGCAAGACTCCTAACACTATATTGGCCTAACTCTGTAATACGAGAAACCTGGTAAGTCGCTCAGCTAAATGACATAAATAAGAACGGGGTGAAAGTAGGCAGAGAAACAAATGGACTACAGTCTGCTCTTATTGAACTCCAATTTGCTCCTATATTGAAAGTGGAGCTGATTGAATGGACAGTGGGTCTAGAAAGAAGGCTTGGACACCAAAAGACATTGGTTAAAGAGCTAAACTTCACCAGTGAATGGTCCTTACGATGTTTACACTAACCAGTTAACTGTGTATTTGTGTGTTATTTGTTGGGTGAAGGGCCCAATATGGAACACCTAAGCTTAATTTAGTGTAGGCTTTCCTTAAAAAAATAAAAGTTAATAAAACCATGGGTTCACAAAAGCTGTGATTTTTATATTAGAGTGTAGCCACCTTCAAACAGGAAGCACCCCAGTGCAGTTATGTCAAGTCAAGTCAAGTCAAGTGGGTTTTATTGTCATTTCAACTACATACAGAGTACACAGTGAAACGAAACAACAGTCCTCCAGGACCATGGTGCAACATAGACACAGTGCATACAGAACACAAGTGCAACACAGTACAAGTGCGGACAGACAACACAACACAGTACAGACAGAGAATAATAAATAATTGCCGGTAGTGTGCAAATTCTGCAATGTGTAATAAATATTGAGTCCAGTGAGGTCCCACATGTCCCACATTAGGCAAATTCTCCCTATGAACCAGAGAGAAACCTCAGGGTCTTCTAGGCCAGATATTTGTATTTAATAGAAACATTATCATGCTTCTTGTTTCTAAACTCTGTTTAGTTATTTTACATACGAAAGCATGCTGTCAGTTCAAGACAGATTGGAAGGGCTTGGATGTTGCTATAGTGCCCCCTGGTGGCAACACTCGATTACATTCGGTTGCATTTTTGAATGAACTGCCTTACAAATGTTCCAAGGAGGTCCTTGTTTGGGCGGTAATGAAGTCAGAGTACCCCTTGTCAAATGACATGTGACATTTCTCTACACATTTAAATTTAACCTACACGTGGTTGGTGTGGCGCAACAGATAACACCACTACCTGCCAGTGAGCTACCATATCATGTGGGAGACTGGGGTTCAATTCCCGGTCTGGGTGACTATGCTGTGCTACACCAATAAGAGTCCTTGGGCAAGACTCCTAACACTACACTGACCCACCTCTGTAATACGAGTAACCTTGTAAGTCGCTCTGGATAAGAGCATCTGCTAAATGCCATAAATGTAAATGTAAATGTACGCTGGTCAGCCATAACATTAAACCCACCTGCCTAGTGTAGGATGACTTTGCAGCACAGACGGCACAAGAACTCTGAAGGTGTCCTGTGGTATCTGGCACAAGGACGTTGGCTGCAGGTTAGGGCTGCAAATATATCGGGATATAAATCGATACCGGTTATATCGATAAGTCTAAATCCTGTGCTCTCAGCGAGTAACATAGAGCGTGAAGAGGAGTTAGCGCTAGTCTGTAAAAAGTGGTTTGTTATATGAAAATGGTCCAGATTTTACCGGATATTACACGGCTTACAACAGCAGAGCACTTCTGTATGGGGAAGCTCTTAAACTCTAAGCTGCTACTGCTACTTTTCTGAAGCATTCATGTCCCAGCACCCCTAAACCAGGACAGTCAGCATTGCAAGCCTCCTTTGCTAACGCTGTGTCACGAGGTGGTGCGGTATTACTGAGGCTGTATTTTACTACATAGCAAAAGGTCTGCTCCCCGTCTCAACAGTAGAGCAAGAGGCTTCAAACAGCTGATAAACTCTTGACTTGCCTAACACGTCAATTCCAGTCAGACAGACCCTTCAGACCCAATCAACTCGCGAGAGTAAAACACTTTGTCTTGAGGACAGATATATGGTCAGGATGCAGTGCTTTGGGCTGTGTCTTTCTCCATCTGTTGGTAAAGTGCATATTTGAACAAATTAACATGAACTGCTGTATTGTTATTGTTATTTCTCAAAGCTGGAATTAAGCAGTTAAAGTGAGTCTGTTTAACTGTATGCATTTACACGTAGTTATATCAGTTTAATATGTGTTACTTATATCTTACTTATAAAAAACATCCTCTATTAAATTAGCTACAGTATACTATGTAAAATGTCCTTAGACTAGACAGTTTTTCCAAATCGAAGTAGCTATACCCAACCTTTTTATTTTTGAAAAAAAAATCATTTTATATAGGCCTACTAATTTATATAGGCCTTACCATTTTAATTAATATCTAGTGTACACTGAGGTGTTAATCATATTTCATTAGGGCTAAATTAGCTTTCATTTAACATAGTTAAAGTTTTAACATACAATTATTAAAAAGTAAACTCACTTTTACAGGACATGGCATGGAGGATGACAGGGTGACCCGGTTTCACTTGTATTTATATAATGTTCATAAAATATTTTTTCACATTATTTTTCACAACGTATATAATATCATATGTTGTATGTTGCCATTCAGCTAAAATATATATCAAGATAACATTTTTTTTGTCCATATCGCCCAGCCCTACTCTAGATCCTTTCAGAGCTGTATGTTATGAAGTGGGGCCCTACTGCTTGGAGCACTTTTGATCGGTACTAACCACTGAATTCCGGGTACACCCCAAAAGACCTAACATTTTTGGTGTTGGAGATGCTTTGACTGTGCCATTACAATTCAGCCCGAGTCATTTGCTGAAATTCAATAAACAGGAAACAAATTGAAATGGTACATTTTAAGGTTGCAGTCCCACATTCCACTGATCAGAAAAGGAAACAGCAGAGCAGAACAAATTCTCATTTATTCTCATTTCTCTTAATCAAATGATAATGTAATGGATGAAGAATGAACACACAGAACAGGATATAAACCATAAAGCAAATTAAAAAAATTAATAAGTCGCTCTGACTAGTTATAATTAGCAAGAAGCTGTTAGTAGCTTTTTTAAACTGCAGTTCTAGCCTTTCGTGTTTCCCTCTCCAATTTTTTTTGCACAGTTGGCTTTACTGACGGCTCCACAATCTACTGATCAGGGCGTTCTGTTCATCTGCTTCAATGTCTCTCCATCAGACCTGCTGGGTGAGAAATCACATCTCTCTGAGCTGTATGAGAACTTCCCATTAGGTCAACTTCCCGTCAGCCTTTCCTGGACCTCCCTCACTCTAGAAGGGCCTGTATTGGATGCCCACCATGGTCAGTGAAGGGGCCAGGAAGGGTTAAAAATGGGACCCATTTGGACACATCTGTACACTGCCAGGGGGGGGGCGATTTGGGATGCAGCCTTGGGCTGCAAGAGGCACAATAAAAAGGTTTTCATGTTTTTTTCCAACATTTCTGGCACGGGTGAACTGATTATCTGCTAAAGTTGATGAGCAAAAAAAGCTTTAGCGACATTCATTAAATATTAGGCAATTATTATTTACACAGATGAGTTTGTTAAAATGAATGTTTACTTTTAATTAATTCATTAAAGATATAACATGATATGCATGTATATTCAGAAGAAAAGAGACAGATGATTTTCCTCTTTCTTGCATTTTGGGCTGATCCAGTTTTTATCAGTATCTGTTGGTGTAAAAAAAAACATTCAGACATCTAGAAAGTCTGCTTAGACCTCTAATATCTTATATTGAATTTGTCAGCTAATAAAATGTATACCTTAATCACAGCATAAGAAAATGACGTCATTAAGAGAGGTGTCGTCTCCTGACCCTTGCGGCTTCTCTACTTTCGTCAGGATGCCACAGATCCCCGTTCCTCTGCACCACTTACTCCAGCCACCCCAGCTACCCCAGTTTGGGCCCCCACCAACAAGCTCCTCACCTCCACTGCACTGGAACCTGGTGAGGATTCAATGTTTCAATAGTGAGTCTGAGAAATCACTAGACTGTTAAATGTGGGTTTAAAGAGCCAAGAACATTCAGAGTTCTGAAATGATGATCATTACATTATGTTGTTTGCAGTTGTGTCATCGCGTATGCCTTTGGGAGGTTCTACACGTAGCTGAAAGCTCATCAGCTTCCCAGACTTGCACCATTTAGGTTCTGTCCATTTACCCCAGCTGGTGAAAGAGCACAAACATGGAGAGAGTGTTACTGCCAGATCTCAAAGAGCCTCCTCAGGCCTGTTCTGGTAGATGTACATCATGTACTGTAGATTTTCCTTCAAATATTAGTTTCAGTCATTAACATGAAGTTCCTGATTCCTGTGGGTTCAAGTTCATTCTGTTGTGTTGGTTCAGCTCCTGGACTGGTTTACTGTAGTTCACACTGCCCACAATCGAGACTAAGAGAGGCTGGATGGACTAGAACCTCCACAGCAGTTCCAGAAGAAACTCCTTCCTGTTTAAAACTGTAATGATTTATTTATTAGTTTATTTGTGTTGTGTTGGTTCATTCAATTTTTTACTATTATTTTCCTGGAGGATGGCTTTAGGCTACTCTGCCCTGCTCTCTGGCCTAATAACATAGAAAAGTAACATAAAAATTACTCACGGTCCTGTATCAGATGTGACCTCAGCAAAGTTTGCAAAAGGCCATGATGCGTATTTGTTAACGCAGTAAAGGCAAATCCCATTCAAGGCAGTGTCATCCCCAACTCCTAATGGATTTTCAACCTAAAGAAAAGAAAGACATCACTCTCTTCTGTGGAGAAAAGCCAGTTAAATGAGCTCCTTAAATCTAGGCCTAAATCAATGCCTAATGTCTATGCAATTTCCTTCCATGGGATCCATAAAGTGCTATCTTATCTTATCTCTTTGCTCATCAGCTGCAGAGTTAAATAAAAGTTTTTGTCTAATAATTAAATATATGACTTACCTTAAGACTGAATCCTGCGGCATAATAGCCTGTCGGACACATTTCTTTCTCACCCCAGTCGCCCCACTGTCCACCATTGGAAGCAGTAAGTATGGACTTAATGGGCCTCAGTCCTCTGGCAGAAGAGGCCAGAAGCAGAGTCACTGTGATGTAAAGCAGCTGATGCATCACCGCTGCCTCAGTTAGATCTTCAAAATCTTTCTGTCTGTCCTGAAGAGCTGGATGAGGAGCTGTCCAAAGCCAGTGCTGCTTTTTATTCAGGACTCCTAACACACATTTCAGCTGGCCCACCCCTTTTTTGGCAGGACCAGCCTATTGCTTTCCCATTTGATTGAGAGAAATGGTGACCCTGAGACTGCTGGTGTGAGCTCATTTTAGTCAGATCACTTTGGACAAATGTCCAGAGTATAAAAAAGAAGGTAGTCAGAACAGTAGAACAGTAGTCTTGCTGCTCGAGCCGAGACCATCACCACCTTATATATTGACCCATTCAAGCAGATAAAGAATCAGGATGCATTGATGTACAGTGACCTCTCAACTGTTTTCACAGTGTTTTTCTGGACTTTTTTCTGGAATAAAAAACATGATTAGTGTAAATGATAATTATATAAATTTAATTAAAAATGATTTTTATAAACATAAATGTGTGTGGAAATAAATAAAATGTCTGATCTTGGTTCATACTACTTGAATTTTCCAACAAGAAGTCTTTAGGTATGCTGTTTTTCACTTGCTAAAATGTGTGAATTCAGTGTATTAAAACAATAACTAAAAATCATATATATATATATATATATATATATATAAAAAAAAGGTTCTGCTTCCCAGTTGGTCTACCCATATGGGCCATGCATAGACAGGTTAGCTGTTTGTTAGTTGACCTAATAAATAAAACAATAAAAAAATTAAATTAATGACTTCTAGGAAAAATAAAGAACTTCAAATAAAGGCCTTTAACTGAACTGTGATGCAACTTTCTCTTTCTATGCATTTAACTTCAAAGGCTGTCAGATTTGTAGCACTGAGTCACACTGATGGAAAAATGTCAACTGCCTTAATTACAACAAACCGAAAGCTTCTGCCGCTAATTGGGGGAGTGTATCTCGCTTATTCAGACGGAAGCGCTGAGTCATGTTGGAGATGTTTATCTGCTGGATCGGTGGCAGGTCCATGACTGGCTGCTTTGTGTGGTGAAAATTGCTATACTGAGCTGAACAGCAAGAGGCTGGGATGGAGTCATGGTGGGGTGTTGAAACACGCCCCTGTTCCATTGCTATGAATAATTGCGTCATTTACAAGTCAATAGGCTTGAACGATGTCTCAGTGGGGTTGGGGCACATAGATGGGGCACATCTGTAAGGCACGGTAAAGTGAAAGAGTAATACTCTGAATACTCTTATTCCTTATTCTGTAAATTATATAACATAAATATGATAAATAAATGTGCTGTAAAGTGTTATTTGAGCTAAGAACTATACATCTGGAGGCACAGTTCACAAGCTTAAATTTAAAGAAACACTGACTGCACTGCCTGGGCGTGAATAAAAAGAGGAAGCAATCCGTTTTTGTGATTCTATTCTGTGGAACATTAAAAACCAGGCCAGTAGCCGATGCGCCAACAACACTGTAGCGATGTTGGACGAAACTGGTGGCCAGCATGCTAACGCTGTGGTAGTGATGGACAAAGTTGGTAGCCACCATGTTAGCAGTGTTAGATGAGGCAGTTAGTGCTAGCGGTGTTGGACAAGGCATGCTAACGCTGCTGTAGTGATCTTGGTTGAGGCAGGTGTGCTATTGCTGCAGACTTTGACACAAAGGGGTCTTCATACCACTTCTCTTTACAGTCATATTTCAAGCAAGGAGACCCAACCTCAGCTTACCTAAGGTTTCAGCCGCACAGATACACCTATACTAGCTTTGTGGTAAGATAAAGTCCTCAGGCTATATGCTCTTCTAAGCTGGCCCTCTAGGCAGTCTGGCAAAAAAAGGGTACAGAATTTCCTGAAAAGGACATATCTACAATTTTCATCTTTATGCTTTTTGGAGATCATCTCTTACTTGCTGTCACAGTAACAGATATTTTGGCCACTACAGTGCTCACCTCGGACGGATCTGGCAAGATGCCATCAAGCTTGCTGAGACAAAACTGACATTTACTCAGTTTGGGAGACAAGCCAGCAGACTGTATTCATACGGTATTCATAAGCCTCTGAAAAGTTAATGGTGCATTGCATAGCCCAAATGGAAGTACCCTGAACTGGTACAACCCACAATGTGACATAACAGCAGTTTTGGATCGGTTTTGGGCCCCTGCTGCCACCTGCCAGTAGCCACATGCCAGGTCATTAGTAGAGAGAAATTTTCCACAAGCTAAAAGATCAATTTGTCAAGCCATGGGAGATAAATGCTCTGAAGGGAGGGGTGCTTCTGTTAAATGTCCTACATTCCCTCCGGCCAGCCTGCCTTCCTGAAGATCTCCTGCCACCAGAACTATTTGTGCCAGGCATGACATCCCTCACTGATACAGTGGCTTGAGAAATGGGAGGGCAGGGCACATAACCAGTAGTGCTACCTGACTATTGGTGTTCACCTAAGAAAGGGAATTGCAGTGCGGGCAGGTGCGAGAAGTGAAGCCAAGCAGGGAATCTTTGAAATAGTGTGTTTTTTGTGTGAGGATTGCTCCTCTTTTGAAAGCTCAGGTGGTGACAGCAGAATGTAGCTCATTAGTCTGTCCGCCCATGTGATCATAGTGTTCTGAGAACAATGAACCAAGGCTCTTTAGCTTAAAGATGCATACGTTCAAGGAAAGCCTGTGCATCTGCTAAGTCAAGAGATGGGGTTTATAGAGGCTCATGGACTGAAGCCACTTGCCTGGCTGGACCTTGGGATCACTTGCAAATACAGGGGGCTCCAGTTTTGACTGGTGCAGAACAGAAGCACGGATGCATTGCTCAGATTCACAGATGTTGGCGGAAGAACATAGGAAACGTTGTTAGGCTGGGGGTCAGGGACAGGGACAGTCACCCTAGCCATAGGAAAATGCGTTGGTAATTTCCGTGTGCAAGGGTAAAGTTGAAGTGCCTCAAACTGGACGAGTGTGGTGAGCAGCTGAAGCATCTTCAGCCATATAACTGGATTGGCCCCACTGTAGGTATGCTTTTCTGTAAATTTAGTCATTCAGACATTGTTGTACAGGACAGACAACAGGAAACAACAATTATTGGAAGCTGGAGCTGTAAAACCATATACATTCAGCAAAGTCAGTTGCTCATCAGTTGCTGGGAATCGATCAGTTTCAGATCACACTTGTATCCATTTGTTGTGGTGCTGGTGCCTACTCTTTGGATCTGTCTGTCCCAATTTAACCCCCCCCCTCTCTTCTCTCCAACTATTTTATTCAGTACTGCCAGACCTGGCTTGCCACTACTGCAATGCAGAACATTTTACCTTCATGGACTTTCACTTTTCACTGATATTCTCATCATGTATGGCTTGATGTCGCATTTTTCTCGAAATTCACATTTGTTTCTTTTGTCGTTTCTTGATATGCTTCATTTTTCCATCTGTGAACATAGAGCTGATGTGCCTTGGTAAAAAGTTCCATTTTTGTCTCATCTGTCCATAGGACATTCTCCCAGAGGCTTTGTGGCTTGTCAACATGTAGTTTGGCAAATTTCAGTCTGACTTTTTAATGACTTGTTTTCAACAATGGTGTCCTCCTTGGTCGTCTCCCATGAAGTCCCCTTTGGCTCAAACAACGACGGATAGTGCGATCTGACACTGATGTTCCTTGAGCTTGAAGTTCACCTTTAATCTCTTTAGAAGTTCTTCTGGGCTCTTTTGTTACCATTCGTATTATCCGTCTCTTTAATTTGTCATCAGTTTTCCTCCTGCAGCCAGGGAGGTTGGCTACAGTCCCATGGATCTTAAATTTCTTAATAATATGTGCAACTGTAGTCACAGGAACTTCAAGCTGCTTGGAAATGGTCTTATAACCTTTACCTTTAACATGGTTGTCTATAATTTGTAGACGGGTTTGATGGGGCGGCCGTTGCAGATCAGGAGGACAGTGGAAGCAGCGCGAGTTCTGGTGGAGACGTCCAATTACTCCAGCCGAGCCCCAAGGTGGACCGGACATCCTCTTCTTCCTCTGATGATGAGCTGGAGTTCTTCAGCGCTGAAGAGTCAATAGAGGATAAGTATCATTCTTGTTCCGGTTCGAGCACCGACAGAGACGCTCTCTCGTCTCAAGATGTGGGATGTGAATCTTTGAAGCCTGAGCAAAAGGAGAGCAGCAGTAGAGCTGCAAGTGTTACTTGCAGAAATGTAGAGGAGGAGGAGGAGGAGGAGCAGTATGGCTGTTGTCCCCTTTATGCTGAGTTTAAAAGGGCAGCTAATACATTCATTGTGGCACCAATTGTCAGAGCCTCCCGGAGGATGAGGAGGTTTTTTTACAGGTAGGTCTGTTGTGCGCAACTCCTCTTCTTCCCAGCAGGTGGCTCCTCATTCTGCTGCCTCTACTGAAGCTCCTGCCAGGTTGTCTCCTTAGCAGAGACACGATGTCCCACTCCAGGCCCCCCAGCACACAGCGAAGCAGGGAGAAAAGAAGCTGAGGTTCCACAAGTTTAAGGTATGTGCCCCAGATTTTATCCTGTAAAATCTCTTTAAATGATAGTGGGAAAGTTCCAGTGGTTAACCTTTTTTTCCTTTTGTTCATGCAGCAGATCCTTAAGAAGAAGGCCAAAGGGGATTCACCTCCTACAGGCATCCAGCACAGCTAGAATCAAGGTATGTGAGGTCTTCCAAAGGTGTTGTAAATAATTCCTCCAACAGACCCTGAAGACCCTAAAGCTGGAGCAACGTTCATCAGCCGAATCAGGAGAACCCCACTCAGCACTTCTTCAGTTCCAGCCTGCATCTGACCTTTTATTCTACGTCTTTCTTTTTCTATCTGCTGTGCTATCCGGGTCGACCCGAGGAGGATGGGTTCCTCTTTTGAGTCTTGGTTCCTCTCAAGGTTTCTTCCTCTTTGATCTGAGGGAGTTTTTCCTTGCCACTGTCGCCATTGGCTTGCTCAAAAGAGGCTGGGACCTGAATCTCTGTGAAGCTGCATTCTGGTAATATCTGTAGTCAAAAGCTCTAAAAGTTTTTAATTAGGTCTCGATTTAACTGATTTAAATTAGGCATGCATACGCGCCCAACACCAGTCCAGAGAACTCCGCCGTCTTGGAGAAAGTGGGTGGGAGAACTGCCAGACAGACCTGGTCCTGGTAATACTTTACAGGTAGTGTGGATCTGCTGGGAAAGGCTGGCAGAGGACTTTGTCTGAACCTCTGATCTTCAAAAGAGCTTCTCATGTTCTGGAGGAGGTTCGGGACATTTGAATCAACCCTGTTCGAGACCTCATGTGGACGTGGCTGTGCAAAGCTGTGGCCGGAAGCTTGTTGATGCCTGCTGAGGAAGAACGAGGCTTTCTGAGCTTGTTTGGTTCAGAATACTCAGACTCCACTGATAGGTATTTGCAGGCAAAGGGGTAGCAGCTTTGGCAGTGGCGGAAGCAAAATCCAGGGCATGGAAAGACTTTGGAGAGGCCATGGAGAATTACTTTCGGGCAGCCTTAAGGAGGTTCTCGACAAAATGCTCCAACAACTCAGAGGGGGAAGGAGGGATACTCTCCGAACTTTGTCCAAACTCAGTAGGGGTGGTGGAGCTCTGAACTCAGCTGGGCATGTTGTTGAGCACTGTCAGGAACACTTTGAGGAACTCCTGCACCCAAGGAACATGCCTTCTGTCTAGGAGGCAGGGCTAAAGGTTACCAGGGAGTCCGAATCCATCTCTCTGGGCAACGTCACTGAGGTCGTTTGAAAGCTTAACAGTGGCAAAGCACCAGGAGAGGATATGTAGCCTGGTGTTCCTGAAGGCTCTGGACACTGGGGGGGGCAGTCTTGGTTGATACGCCTCTACAGTGTTGGATGAACCCTGGGAACAGTGCCTCTGGACTGGCAAACTGGGCTGGTGGCCCGGGAAAGCCTCTGCCAGGGTACTGGACAGCAGAATATGTCCAATAGTTGGACCTCAAATGTGGGAGGAGCAATGCAGACTCAGTGTTTACCATTGATTTATGGACTAGCTCTTCCCTCAATCTCAGATAGTTGAGAGGGCATGGAAGTTTGCCACTCCAGGCTACATCTGTGTTGTGGGCTTGGAGAAGGTTTATGACCTTGTACTCTAAGCCATCTTCTGGGAGGTGCTCCAGGAGGATGGGGTGCTGCCGTGCGGTCCCTGTGCTCGCGATGTGAGAGCTGTGTCCATAGTCTTGACACTTCTTCAAGCTTGTTTAGTGTTAGCATTGGACTCCTTCTGGGCTGTGCCTTGTCTCTCCACTTAACAAGGTGTGTCCAGGGGAGTGCCTCCTGGTGGGGGTTGCGTCTCTGCTGATTGCAGGTTAGGCAGTTTTGCTGGCCTCGACATGCAGGGCCCTCCATTGCGCACTTGACCAGTTTGCTGCTGAGTGTGAAAAGGATGGCATGATACTCTGCACCTCCAGGTTTGGGGCCATGGTAGTATCCCAGAACAGGAGGGCAAGGGTATAGATAACTCTCCCCAAGTGATGGAGCTGAAGCATCTCAGGGTCTTGTTCACGAGTGAGGCGATGAGGGGATCATGTGATCAACTGTCAGTCACTGGACTGCACTGGTGAAGAGAGCTGAGCAGTAAAGCACAACTCTTGATTTACCTGTTGATCTACATCCCGCAACCCTCACCTATGGTCAGGAAACGTCGGTACTGGCCGAAAGAATGAGATGGCAGAGCCATGCTCCTTCACACTGAGAGGAGCCAGCTGAGGTGGGGCAGACCGGCCTCCCGGTCACCTCCCCATGAAGGTGTACCAGGCTCAACCAACTGGGATTAGACCCAGGACGGCCCAGGGACAATGTCTCCCGCCTGGCCTGGGAGGGCCTGGTGGTCCCCTAGCATGGCTTGGTAGGGATCTGCTGGGATGTCTGGGCTTATGTGCTTGTCCTATCATGATCACGGCCCTCAATTGGATCTAGTAGATAAAAATGTTAATGTTCTGCTATATTATGAATCTCAGAGCAGCCAGCAGAGAATCTTCTGAATTAACATTCCTGCTAACTTTCACTAACTTCTGCTAACTACAGCTACTAATGACTACTGCTAATTCTTGAGGAGTGTCGGATTCTGGCTGGGAGTTGGAATTTGGCCAGATGATATGATAGTGGAAGGTATGCAGTATGACCAACATGTGGCAGCAGACAGCACAATATTCCACCCTCACTGTAATGACGTATGGGTTTCATCTAGGACCCATGTGCAGTATATGTATCCATAGATACCACAGGTAACATATCCAAGTGGGGCCTGTGTGTGTATCCCCAACTGGGAACCAGAAAGTTCTGTATACCCCATACTCAGAGCCTAGATTGGACCCAAGGAAGATTTGTGAAGCCCAACTGGGTCCAGTAACAACACATACAGCCTATATTCACTCATTTCTAATGACTACTGCTACCTACTGATAACCACTGCTTACTACTACTAAACACTAATAACTACTGCTACCTACTGATAACCACTGTTTACTACTACTAATTACTAATAACTACTGCTAATGACTGATAACCACTGCTTACTACTACTAATTACTAATAACTACTGCTACCTACTGATAACCACTGCTTACTACTACTAATTACTAATAACTACTGCTACCTACTGATAACCACTGCTTACTACTACTAATTACTAATAACTGCTGCTACCTACTGATAACCACTGCTTACTACTACTAATTACTAATAACTACTGCTAATTACTAACTACTACTATGAATTTATAATAAATACTCCTTATTACTGATAATTACTGCTAACTACTACTAATTATGAGGGTCTGACAGACTTCAGAACTTCATATGTGGGAGGTTCTGGGGGGTTCTGGGGGGTTCTGTCAAAGGTCCCTTATATTTGAAACCCGACCAGGATCAATGGTGGAACCAGCAGGGGTTAGACATGGGCCCCATCTGTGTTGTACACTGCATTCAGGGTCTAGATGGGAAGCCACAACACATTTACAGACCCACTCAGAGCCCACGCCCACCTGGAACCCACCGAGCCCCAGTTCCACCCATCTGAGCCCCACATGAGCGTGCTGGCTGTTTGTGATTGGACATTTTTTGGGCAGATTTAAATATTATGATGATGTTTTTATATTTAATGATAAAAATGGAGGGAATGGATGGATGTGGGTTTAATGAGGGGAGGTCTGATTAACCCTCCTCTTATGTTCATTTGTCAGGAACAGCAATGGTGTTCCCGGTGCATGTTTAATTATCCAAACACCAAAAAAATCCCAACAAGCAGTGTGAATATTTCATTACTAACTCCATTACTAATTATTCTATCAGTATTTAGTGCAGTGGTGTTTCTTACCTCTAACAGGTAATGGTTCAGTTAGGATAATTTACTCGACTTTTTTAAGGGCCCTGTTCTTGATTACCAGCAGCTCAGCAGGGAGTTCAGCCCTGTTCTTTCAGACAGTTCTGACCATTGTGAGCTTTCTTTTTAGAAGCTCCTGACCCAGATTGTAGTTTGTGAAAAATGTAGTTTGTGAAAAATTGTCACAGGTTATGTTGTGACCCCTGAGACCCTGTGCCCTGGTTGGGGCTCCTCCAACCGGCCTTCCAGTGTAAACCTGCATGTTCAGAGCATAGCTGCTGTTTGCATCACATGCTGCCCAGATTTGTATCCCATATTTAGCTGGTTTGGATAGCATGTATTGCCTAAATGGGCAGCGACCTCTGATTGCCACCAGCCTTTCATCCACTGTGATATTAGGGCCTGGGTTGTAGAGTAGTGGAAGTTGCTCTACCCACTTGTCCCACACTGTCCTAATAGCTGCCAGCTTGTCTCTCTCCTGTCTACCAGCTCTTGTCTCTCAATTATCAAATTGGATTACTCTGGAGAGAATGGGAAAAGTCTCCAGAGACATTGTGGCTGGAAATACAGACCTGCCTGTCGATTCATCCTTCGACTTATAGACCCCAGCCAGGTTGAGGACCCTCAAATACGCAGTGTTCATGCTCCTTCCACTTCTCCCCAAAAACACGCCTCCCTTCTAGATTAGTCATTTCCAGAATGATTTTCTGGATTGAATCTGGCATGACCAGCTCAAAAGCTGACTTGAGGTCAGTCACACGCCTCACTGCCATCCTAGTGGCCCTGGTACTGTCTTTATTATGTTTTCTGCAGACAGTTTTGCCTGACGCATATTCGGGGATGAAGACCACTGTATTTCACCATTGTTTGACATGACTGTCTTGCTTGGAGGAATAGGAATAGCAGTTTTCTCATCTGGTTCAAAATCAGAACCATTAGAATCAGAATTTAGATCAAGACAGTCTTCATCTTCAGACACATCCTCCTCTATTTCACCGTCATGATCAATGATGAGTTCCAGAGCCTCCTGGACGGTCATCCTTTTGCTTCGGCTGCTGATTTTGTAAAGGTCTGCCTGACAGAGTGTAATGTTGGTAGGACTCCCATACAGAGAATCTTTAATGTTTTGCCCCTCCCCTGTTGAATGACCACTGAATGTGGGTGGAGTTTTCCTGCCAGAACACAAATGGTTCCCGTCAAAAGTCATAACATCTGCACCTGTGTGTGTGTGTGTGTGTGTGTGTGACTGGGGTGAAATGTGTCTCACAGTTGCAAAGAAAGAAACACTCTGACATTTCTGACACCCTTTAACCTCTAGTTTGACTGCTGGGTCAAATTGACCCGAACAGTCTCTATGTGATGTAAACATGCAGGGGGTGGTTGCAAATATGTGAGATGAACCATTTTAATAGTATATGTTGATTACACTAATTAAGGCAGGTAGAAGAAGTTCAGAATAAAAAATACTTTAAACTATTTTCCTAGATCTTCAAACTTTAAAACGGGTCAATTTGACCCATATTGTAACAGGAGGGTTAAGTACTGAAGAAGAAAGGACACGCAATCATTACTGCTTCCAAAACCTTAATCTCAACCCAAAACCTAATCCTGACTCTAATCCTGACTTTAACCCTGGCCCTAATCCTGACTCTAATCCTGACTCTAACCCCGGCCTTAATCCTGGCCCTAAACTACTAAACAATAAGGTTGGTGTGGCACAACAGATAACACCACTACCTGCCACTAAGTTACAACACCTTGTGGGAGACCAGGGTTCGATTCCCGGTCTGGGTGACTATGCTGCGCTACACTAATAAGAGTCCTTGGGCCAGACTCCTAACACTACACTGACCTACCTCTGTGATATGAATAACCTTGTATGTTGCTCTGGATAAGAGCGTCTGCTAAATGCCATAAATGTAAATGTGACCATAATACTCTACTATTCGCCCAAGTTCTGAAGTTCTGGTTTGAAGACAGCGAGTGACTCTGCTGTTCAGAGACTCAGGGGAAGTTTGTTCCACCACTTTGGTGCAGGACAGAAAAATCCTGACCCTAACCTAAACCAAAGCCTAACCCAGTTAAGCCCAGTTTGAGGATGTGGAGGTGGTGTGTGTTAAGCCTGTTCTCAGGAGAACATCTACAGATCTAAACACAGTGAAAAACACCTATGGACAGCTGCTATAGCTGGTATTTGTGATTCTCACCAGCAGAGGGAGGAGTTTCACAAGCCTAAACAAGCCTAAACAAGTCTCTACTAGTGCTCCAGGACTGGAGTCTGGTCTTGGTCTGGACAATAGCCAATCAACAGCGAGCACCAATGCTGTTCACACACTCTTTACACCTTCAGACTGGGTTTACTCACCTGTTTGTACAGTTTAGCCATTAATTCTTACAGTTTATACAGTTTATTTTCTTTATCTGAGGCAGAATGAGCGACAATACACTGTGTGCACAATTATTAGGCTTATCTTTTTTCTTTAGGCAAAATGGGCCAACAAAGGAGATTCAACTGACTCTGACAAGTCAAAAATGACCAAAAGTCTTTCATAGGGATGTTGGGGCGTATTGGGGCGTAATCACAGAATCGTCAAAGTTTTGTAGAAAGACGCAAATGAACTGCAGAGGATTTGAGAAGAATCCAGCCAGAAGCTTTCAGGAACCCATTATCCTCCAGTTCTGTCATATTCCAGATCCGCAACCTACCTGGAGTACCAAGAAGTACCAGATGTTCAGTGCTCAGAGACATGGCCAAGGTAAGGAAGGCAGAAACCCGACCACCACTGAACAAGACACACAAGATGAAGCGTCTAGACTAAAGCTCCACTTCAAGTCAGACGCCAACAAAGTGGAGGTGGGGTACTGGTATGGACCTTTTCGGGTTGAAGATGGGCTCAAAATCAACTACCAGGCCTACTGGCAGTTTTCAGAAGACACGTTTTTTAAGCGGTGGTACAGGAAGACGTCTGCAGCTTTTAGAAAGACAATGATGTTTATGCAGGACAGTGCTCCATCACATGCATCCGAGTACTCCTCTGCATGGCTAGCCAGTAAAGATCTTGACACGGCCCCCTTCCTCACCTGACCTGACCCTAATGGAGAAGTTCCCAATGGCAGTTCTTAAACAGGAGATTTACAGTGAAGGAGAACAACACACCTCTCTGAACAGTGTCTGGAAGGCTGTGGTTGCTGCTGCACAAAAAGGTGATCATTAACAGATGAAGAAACTGACAGATTGCATAATTGGAAGGATTATCAGTTATTGAAAAGAAGAGTGGCTATATATATATATATATATATATATATATATATATATATATATATATATACACACTCGTGGACAAAATTGTTGGTACCCCTCGGTTAATGAAAGAAAAACCCACAATGGTCAGAGAAATAACTTGAATCTGACAAAAGTAATAATAAATAAAAATTCTATGAAAATTAACCAATGAAAGTCTTTTCAACCATGCTTCAACAGAATTGTTTAAAAAAATAAACTGAAACCTGAAACAGGCCTGGACAGAAATTATGGTACCCTTAACTTTGTATTATTTATATTTTAAGGGTGCCTTTTCCACATGGCATGTTTCAGCTCCTTCCAAAGATGCTCAATAGGACTTAGGTCAGGGCTTTTATGATTTGTATTCAATAATGGTGTCCTCATTTGTCCACATTGTCCACATTGGATCAACGAGGGATGGTGCGATCTGACACTGATGTTCCTTGAGCTTGAAGATAATCTTTAATGTCTAAAAGTTTTTCTGGGCTCTTTTGTTACCATTCGTGTTCTCTGTCTCTTTGATTTGTCATCAATTTCACGTCTAGGGAGGTTGGATCTTAAATTTCTGAATAATATGTGCAACTGTAGTCACAGGAACTTCAAGCTGCTTGGAGATGGTCTTATAACCTTTACCTTTAACATGCTTATTTATAATTCTCTTTCGAATCTCCTGAGACAACTCTTTCCTTCACTTCCTCTGGTCCATGTTGAGTGTGGTACACACCATGTCACCAAACAGCACAGTGACTACCTGTAGCCCTATATATAGGCTTGGTGCGGATCGGCTTTTGACCATCGCCATGAAGTACTCTGCTGGCATCAGTGGGGAGTCCATGCACAGTCCAGGGCTGGGCTCCGTCTCTGAGGCCAGTAGAGGGAGGCATTACAGCTCTGGAGTATTTAATACTTAGTACTGCAGCTCTGGAGTACTTAACAATATAAATATAATAATATAAAGGAAACCTACCTTGTCCCCTGTTGCAGGGGAGAGTTCAGCGGGTTTGAGGGAAAGCTCTTGCTTCTGAAATCCATTCGTTTTCCAGGAAATTTCTGCTGGATGCTACAGTCAAAAATGGCTATTAATATGAAGAGCAGATGCTCGAACCATCAGCCAGAGCGGCTGAAGCCTGGACACAACTGGGTGTCCCAACAGGACGATGATCCCAGACTCAGATCAAAGGTGGTTGTGGAGTAGATAAAGCGGGCCTGACCTCAAGCCTATTAAAAATATTTGGCTGGTCCGTGCTGGTAAACCAACACATTTATTCCAATGATTCTGATTAGAAGGACGGACAAACATTCAACCAGAATTCTGCCAAAACCTGTTGATGGGCATCCAACGGTAATTATGGTATATTAGGTGCTGTACGTATATTTTCAACTTGTGTTTATTTCAGAATCCCAGAAACTAATTGGAGAGGTCTTATTTTTCAGGATTATTTTTATCAATCACCAACTACAGTTCTCTCGATTCATCCAAAATGTTGATAAACCCCAAACATGAAAATTTAAGAAAGTAAAAGTGAGGGTATGGCTTTCTGAGGAGAATATCTATATGTGCAGAAGTATTGGGCAACTATAATTGTGCAGAAGTATTACGCAGCTAAATGAAAAGCAAGAATGATAAACAACTCCAAACTTTCCGATAAACATTTCTGACATTTCCACAATGGACACAGAAATAACTTGAATCTGACAAAAGTAATAATAAATAACAATTCTATGAAAATGAACAAATTAAAATCCGACATTGATTTTGAACCATGCTTTAACAGAATTATTAACAGGTCTGGACAAAAATGATGGTACCCCTGAAAATAATGTGACCAAAGGGACATAAGTTAAATCAAGGTGTGTCCACAAATCAAGGTACCTGTCCACAGGTAATCGCTGTGCCGTTTGGTGACATGGTGTGTACCACACTCAACATGAACCCGATGAAAAGAAGGAAAGAGTTGTCTCAGGAGATTAGATAGAAAATTATAGACAAGCATGTTAAGGGTAAAGGTTATAAGACCATCTCCAAGCAGCTTGATGTTCCTGTGACTACAGTTGCACATATGTTTTCAGATATTTAAGATCCATGGGACTGTAGCCAACCTCTCTGGACGTGGATGCAAGAGGAAAATTGATGACAAATCAAAGAGACGAATAACACGAATGGTTAAAAAGGAGCCCGGAAAAACTTCAAGCTCAAGAAACATCAGTGTCAGATCGCATCATACGTCATTGTTTGAGCCAAAGTGGACTTCATGGGAGATGACCAAGGAGTACACCATTGTTGAAAACAAATAAAAAAGCCAGACAGAAATTTGTCAAACTACATGTTGACAAGCCCCAAAGCTTCTGGGATAATATCCTATGGACAGATGAGACAAAAATGGAAGCAGATGGAAAAATTAAGCATATCAAGAGAAGAACACTGTCCCTACTGTGAAACATGAAGGAGGCTCTGTTATGTTCTGGGTCTGCTTTGCTGCATCTGGCACAGGGTGTCTTGAATCTGTACAGGGTACAATGAAATCTTAAGACTATTAAGGGATTCTAGAGAGAAATGTGCTGCCCAGTATCAGAAAGCTTGGTCTCTGTCGCAGGTCATGGGTCTTGGAATAATAACAGGATAATGACCCAGAACACACAGCTAAAAATACCTAAGAATGGTTAAGGGAAAAACACTGGACTCTTCTGAAGTGGCCTTCTATGAGCCCTGACCTAAGTCCTATTGAGCATCTTTGGAAGGAGCTGAAACATGCCATCTTCAAATATAAATAATATGAAGTTATGGGTACCATCATTTCTGTCCAGGCCTGTTTCATGAGTTTATTTTTTTAAACAATTCTGTTGAAGCTTGGTTGAAAAGGCTTTAATTGGTTAATTTTCATAGCATCTTTATTTATTATTACTTTTGTCAAATTCAAGTTATTTCTGTGACCTTTGTGAGTTTTTCTTTCATTAACCAAGGGGTACCAACAATTTTGTCCACGAGTGTATATATATATAAATAAAGCCACTCTTCTTTTCAATAACAGTGATAAGCCTTCCAATTATGCAATCTGTCAGTCTCTTCATCTTTTAATGATCACCTTTTTGTGCAGCAGCTACCACAGCCTTCTAGACACTGTTCAGAGAGGTGTGCTGTTCTCCTTCACTGTAAATATCCAATTTCTCCATTGGGTTCAGGTCAGGTGAGGAAGGGGGCCATGTCATAAGCTTTACTGGCTAGCCATGCAGAGGAGTACTTAGATGCATGTGATGAAGCATTGTCCTGCATGAACCACTGCTTAAAGAAAATGTCTTCTGAAAACTGCCAGTAGGCCTAGGAGTTGATTTTGAGCCCATCTTTAACCCGAAAAGGTCCAACCAGTTCATCTTTAATTATACCAGCCCATACCAATACCCCACCTCCACCTTACTGACGTCTGACTCGAAGTGGAGCTCTGAGCCTGTTACTGATCCAGCCATGAGCCCGTCCACCTGGCCCGTCAAGAGTCGCTCTCATTTCATCAGTCTTCAGAGATTTCCTGGACAAGTCTAAACGCTTCAGCTTGTGTGTCTTGTTCAGTGGTGGTCGGGTTTCAGCCTTCCTTACCTTGACCATGTCTCTGAGCATTGAACATCTGGTACTTCTTGGTACTCCAGGTAGTTTGCGGATCTGGAATATGACAGAACTGGAGGATAATGGGTTCCTGGAAGCTTCAGGCTGGATTCTTCTCAAATCCTGTGCAGTTCATTTGCGTCTTTCTTTCTCAACACGTTTCTTGCGACACTGTTGACTATTTGCAACAAAACTTTGATGGTTCTGTGATCACATCCCAATATCATATATACAGGGTGGGCCATTTATATGGATACACCTAAATAAAATGGGAATGGTTGGTGATACTAACTTACTGTTTGTGGCACATTAGTATATGGGAGGGGGAAAACTTTTCAAGATGGGTGGTGACCATGGTGGCCATTTTGAAGTCGGCCATTTTGAATCCAACTTTAGTTTTTACAAGGGGAAGAGGGTCATGTGACACATCAAACTCATTGAGAATTCCACAAGAAAAACAATGGTGTGCTTGGTTTTAACGTAACTTTATTCTTATTATTTATTATTTACATAATAATTTTATTTACATGTTTCTGGCCACTTTCCTGAAAAAACTCAGGGAACGTGCCAGCTTCAGTGCATAAAGAGGGAAACACATCATCATGTAGCAATTTTAAATATCCAGTGGCCTTGAGGTTTCCATTGATGAAGAATGGCCCCACTATCTTTGTACCCCATATACCACACCATACCATCAATTTTTGGGATCTATCCAATGTGGGTTAGTGTCAGACCAATAGCGGTGGCTTTGTTTGTTAACTTCACTGTTCACATAAAAGTTTGCCTCATCACTGAACAAAATGTTCTGTGTAAACTGAGGGTCCCGTTCCAATTTTTGTTTTGCCCATTCTGCAAATTCAGTGCACTGATCTGGGTCAACCTCGTTGAGATGCTGCAGCAGCTGGAGTTTGTAAGGGTGCCATTTATGAGTAGTTAATATCCGCCGAAGGGATGTTCGACTGTTGCCACTCTCCAGTGACATGCGGCGAGTGCTATGCTATGGGCTCTTGCTGAATGAAGCTACAACAGCCACTGATGTTTCTTCATTAGTGACAGTTTTCATGCGTCCACATTTTGGCAAATCCAACACTGAACCAGTTTCACGAAACTTGGCAAGCAGTTTGCTAACTGTAGCATGGGAGATGGGTGGTTTCGTAGGGTGTCTTGCATTGAAATCTGCTGCAATGACCCGGGTACTGCATTCACCAGACATCAACACAATTTCTATCCGCTCCTCAAGTGTTAATCTCTGCGACGTGTTAATGGTTGTAAACAAAGAGAAGCTTGTAAATAACTCATGAAAGAATAAAGTTACATTAAAACCAAGCACACCATTGTTTTTCTTGTGGAATTCTCAATAAGTTTGATGTGTCACACGACCCTCGTCCCATTTAAAAAAACTAAAGTTGGATCCAAAATGGCCGACTTCAAAATGGCCACCATGGTCACCACCCATCTTGAAAAGTTTTCCCCCTCCCATATACTAATGTGCCACAAACAGGAAGTTAGTATCACCAACCATTCCCATTTTATTTAGGTGTATCCATATAAATGGCCCACCCTGTATATAAATTTGTTGTTGCAGTGCTGCATGCCTCTGAAAGACGTTTGATGATTTTTGACTTTTCAGAGTCGGTTAAATCTCCTTTGTTGGCCCATTTTGTCTACATAAAAAAGCTGCCTAATAATTGTGCACACCTTGATATAGGATGTTGACCTCCTTAGGCCACACCCTCCCTCATTACACAGACACACCTGCTATGCTTAAACCCATTAAGCATTCAGGTTTATCCAGCTTGGAGTTAGAAAATATGCCTAAGATTCATAATATGGTCAAAATACTCACTCTGGAGAAGAGGCTCATTCTGCCTCAGATAAAGAAAATAAACTGTATAAACTGTAAGAATTAATGGCTAAACTGTACAAACAGGAGAGTAAACCCAGTCTGAAGGTGTAAAGAGTGTGTGAACAGCATTGGTGCTCGCTGTTGATTGGCTATTGTCCAGACCAAGACCAGACTCCAGTACTGGAGCACTAGTAGAGACTTGTTTAGGCTTTTGAAACTCCTCCCTCTGCTGGTGAGAATCACAAATACCAGCTATAGCTGCTGTCCATAGGTGTTTTTCACTGTGTTTAAATCTGTAGAAGTTCTCCGGAGAACAGGCTGAACACACACCACCTCCACATCCTCAGCAAGCTGCTCATGACCTGCTGATGATCCCAGTCTGCAACTGGGATTAACTGGGTTAGTCTTAGGTTTAGGTTAGGGTCAGGATTAGAGCCAGAGTTAGGGTCAGAGTTAGAGCCAGGGTTAAGGCTAGGGTTAGGGTTAGAGTTAGAGCCAGGGTTAAGGCTAGGGTTAGGGTTAGAGTTAGGGCCAGGGTTAGGGACAGAGTTAAGGTCATGTATAGGGTTAGGGTCAGGATTAGGGCTAGAGTTAGGGTCATGCATAGGGTTAGGGTCAGGATTAAGGACAGAGTTAGGGTCATGTTTAGGGTTAGAGTTAGGGCCAGGGTTAGGGCCAGGGTTAGGGTTAAAGTTAGGGCCAGGGTTAGGGCCAGAGTTAGGGTTAGAGTTAGGGCCAGGGTTAGGGACAGAGTTAAGGTCATGTATAGGGTTAGGGTCAGGATTAGGGCTAGAGTTAGGGTCATGCATAGGGTTGGGGCCAGGGTTAGGGTCAGGATTAGGGACAGAGTTAGGGTCATGCATAGGGTTAGGGTCAGGATTAGGGTCAGGATAAGGGCCAGGGTTAGGGTTAGGTGTGTATGATGTGTAACTTTTGGAATCAGTAATGATTCTGTGTTCTTTCTTCTTCAATACTTAATCAGACATCCCCACATTAAACCCACATGCATCCATTCCCTCCATTTTCATCATTAAATATAAAAATATAATCATAATATTGAAATCTGCCCTCAAATTATCCAATCGCAAACAGCCAGCACGCTCATGTGGGGCTCAGATGGGTGGAACGGGGGCTCTGTGGGTTCCAGGTGGGCGTGGGCTCTGAGTGGGTCTGTAAATGTGTTGTGGCTTCCCATCTAGACCCTGAATGCAGTGTACAACACAGATGGGGCCCATGTCTAACCCCTGCTGGTTCCATCACTGATCCTGGTCAGGTTCCCTAGGTGGGGGCCCTTTGACAGAACCCATCACATATGAAGTTCAGAGAGACCCTCATAATTAGTAGTAGTTAGCAGCAGTTATCAGTAATAAGGAGTATTTATTAGTAATTCAATGTAGTAGTTAGTAATTAGGAGTAATTATTACTAATTAGTAATTAGTAGTAGTTAGCAGTGGCTATCAGTAATTAGCAGTAGTTATTAGTAATTAGTGGGTATAGGCTGTATGTGCTGTTACTGGGACCCAGTTGGGCTTCCCAAAACTTACTTGGGTCCAATCTATCTATGGATACATGTACTGCTCATGGGTCCTAGATGAGACCCATACATAATTAAAGGGGTGGGGATATTGTGCTGTCTGCTGCCACCTGCTGGTCATACTGCATACCTTCCACTATCACATCACCTGGCCAAATTCCAACTCCTCGCCAGAATCCGACACTCCTTAAGCATTAGCAGTAGTCATTAGTAGTTAGTGGTAGTTTGTGGTAGTTAGCAGTAGTAAGCGGTAGTTAGTGGGAGTTAGCAGTAGTTAGTGATAGTTAGTGTTGGTTAGTGGTAGTTAGCAGTAGTTAGTGGTAGTTAGTGGTTGCTAGCAGTAGTTAGTGGTAGTTAGTGGTAGTTAGCAGTAGCAGTGTTAAAATGCAGCTTGAAATTAAAACTGAAAATAATGAAATAATAAAACTTCTCAGGACGGTGAAGCTGCTTAACTTTAAAAACTTTATTTCTTAGGAATGTTAGTTTAGAAGATTCTCTGCTGGCTGCTCTGAGATTCATAATATAGCAGAACATTAACATTTTTATCTACTAGATCCAATTGAGGGCCGTGATCACGATAGGACAAGCACATAAGCCCAGACATCCCAGCAGATCCCTACCAAGTCATGCTGGGGGACAACCAGGCCCTCCCAGGCCAGTCAGGAGACATTGTCCCTCGAGTGGGTCCTGGGCCGTCCTGGGTCTAATCCCAGTTGGTTGAACCTGGTACACCTTCATGGGGAGGTGACCGGGAGGCCAGTCTGCCCCACCTCAGCTGGCTCCTCTCAGTGTGAAGGAGCATGGCTCTGCCATCTCATTCTTTCGGCCAGTACTGACGTTTCCTGACCATAGGTGAGGGCTGCGGGATGTAGATCAACCGGTAAATCAAGAGTTGTGCTTTACTGCTCAGCTCTCTTCACCAGTGCAGTCCAGTGACTGACAGTTGATCATATGATCCACTCATCCCCTCACTCGCAAACAAGACCCTGAGATGCTTCAGCTCCATCACTTGGGGAGGGTTATCTATACCCTTGCCCTCCTGTTCTGGGATACTACCATGGCCCCAAAACCTAAAGGTGCAGATTCTCAGGCCAACCTTTTCACACTCAGCAGCAAACTGGTCAAGTGCGCACTGGAGGGCCCTGCATGTCGAGGCCAGCAAAACTGCCTAACCTGTAATCAGCAGAGACGCAACCCCCTGGCCCCCCACCAGGAGGCACTCCCCTGGACACTCCTTGTTATCCTGTCTATGAATACCACACACAGGAGTGGAGAGACAAGGCACAGCCCAGAAGGAGTCCAATGCTAACACTAAACAAGCTTAAAGAAGTGTCAAGACTATGGACACAGCTCTCACATCGCGAGCACAGGGACCACACGGCAGCCCCCCATCCTCCCGGAGCACCTCCCACAAGATGGCTCAGAGTACAAGGTCATAAACCTTCTCCAAGCCCACAAAACAGATGTAGCCTGGAGTGGCAAACTTCCATGCCCTCTCAACTATCTTAGATTGAGGGAAGAGCTGGTCCATCAATCAATGGTAAACACGGAGTCTGCATTGCTCCTCCCACATTTGAGGTCCAACTATTCCAATGTCCCAAACATCCTCCAGAACATGAGAAGCTCTTTCAAAAATCAGAGGTTCAGACAAAGTCCTCTGCCAGCCTTTCCCAGCAGATCCACACTACTTGTTAAGAACTACCAGGTCTGTCTGGCAGGTCTCCCACCCACTCTCTCCAAGACGGCGGAGTTCTCTGGACTGGTGTTGGGCGCGTATGCATGCCTAATTTAAATCAGTTAAATCGAGACCTAATTAAAAACATTTAGAGCTTTTGACAGCAGATATTACCAGAATGCAGCTCCACAGAGATTCGGGTCCCAGCCTCTTTTGAGCAAGCCAATGGCGACAGTGGCAAGGAAAAACTCCCTCAGATCAAAGAGGAAGAAACCTTGAGAGGAATCAAGACTCAAAAGAGGAACCCATCCTCCTCAGGTCGACCCGGATAGCACAGCAGATAGAAGAAGAAATGTCAGATGCAGGCTGGAACTGAAGAAGTGCTGAGTGGGGTTCTCCTGATTCGGCTGATGAACGTTGCTCCAGCTTTAGGGTCTTCAGGGTCTGTTGGAGGAATTATTTACAACACCCTTGGAAGACCTCACATACCTTGATTCTAGCTGTGCTGGATGCCTGTAGGAGGTGAATCCCCTTTGGCCTTCTTCTTCAGGATCTGCTGCAGGCACAAAAGGACAAAAGGTTAACCACTGGAACTTTCCCACTATCATTTGAAGAGATTTTACAGGATAAAATATGGGGCACATACCTTAAACTTGTGGAACCTCAGCTTCTTTTCTCCCTGCTTCGCTGTGTGCTGGGGGGCCTGGAGTGGGACATTGTGTCTCTGCTGAGAAGACAACCTGGCAGGAGCTTCAGTAGAGGCAGCAGAATGAGGAGCCACCTGCTGGGAAGAAGAGGAGTTGCGCACAACAGACCTACCTGTGAAAAACCTCCTCATCCTCCGGGAGGCTCTGACAATTGGTGTCACAATGAATGTATTAGCTGCCCTTTTAAACTCAGCATAAAGGGGACAACAGCCATACTGCTCCTCCTCCTCCTCCTCCTCCTCCTCTACATTTCTGCAAGTAACACTTGCAGCTCTACTGCTGCTCTCCTTTTGCTCAGGCTTCAAAGATTCACATCCCACATCTTGAGACGAGAGAGCGTCTCTGTCGGTGCTCGAACCGGAACAAGAATGATACTTATCCTCTATTGACTCTTCAGCGCTAAAGAACTCCAGCTCATCATCAGAGGAAGAAGAGGATGTCCGGTCCACCTCGGGGCTCGGCTGGAGTAATTGGACGTCTCCACCAGAACTCGTGCTGCTTCCACTGTCCTCCTGATCTGCAACGACCGCCCCATCCAACCTGTCTACAACTCTGGAGACGGAAGAGAAGCAATAGGGAGATGTATGAATGGTTAGGGGATTAATACTGTACACTACCTATTATCCAAAAAGCTCTTGATGCATAGTGCTTTACTTACAGTTCCTCCCTCATCTGCAACCAAGGGTGCTGCGCAACCTCTGAGACTGAAGGCCGGTCGAAAGCGTCGAAGCACAGCATGTAGGAGATGAGATCACGACAGGCCGTCTCCACATTCAGCGAACTTGGATAGGTTAGGGGCTGCTGCTGGAGAAGTGGGAGCTTAGCCCTGTTGACGTCCATGTAGGGAAACTGCCCGGTGATCATGGTGTAGAGGATGACGCCCAGGCCCCACACGTCACTCTTCTTCGGGTCATACGGCACCCGCAAAAGCACCTCTGGAGCAGCGAAGAGAGGCGTGCAACAGAAGGTCCGACTGACGTCAGGGAAGCCCTTTGAAAACCGGGCGAAACCAAAGTCAGCCAGTTTGACTTGGCCGTTGTGTGTCAGCAGGATGTTCTCACATTTCAGGTCTCTGTGAACGATGTCCTGCTGGTGCAGGTACTCCACAGCACTGAGGAGCTGGGAGAACCATGCTCTGGCCTGCTCACTGGGGACGGTGTTAAGTTCCCTGATCTTCTGCTGGAGATTCATGGCAGCGGCCTCCATCACTATGTACACCATTCCATTAGGCATCTCAAAAACCTCCAGCACCTGGATGATGTGTGGGTGCCGGACTCTTCTTATGATGGTGAGCTCCCGGATCAGATGTTTTAAGAAGATGGGTCTGAACCCTCTGCGCTGCATCATTTTAATGGCCACCGTCTTGCAGTGTCTCGTGGACAGGGCCAGCTGGACCGTGCTGTAAGTCCGTCTGCCGATGGTGCTCACCACGGTGTAGCCAAAACTTCCTAGGACGAGGTTGCTTTGCATTGTTATCCTGCAGATGGAAGGTGGAGCAGAACATTAGAAGGTTAAGAAGGTGAACAGCTCACTAGAATCACAGTTCTCCTGGATTGCTGAGCAGACAGGCATCAGCTACGTTAGCATAGGCTTTTTAGGCTAGCTAATAACTAAGTTATTATATATATATATATATATATATATATATATATATATATATATATATATATAATATTTTAAGAATATATATATTAAGCTCAACTTAAAGTGGCCGAATAGCTGAGTAGCCTTCAATACAACACAATCCATGTGTCCACAAACATTTGGACACATGGTGTTCTAGACTCTCAGCCTATGTGACGTCAGGCTGCATGCCCTTCAAACTGAGAGGTTCGCTGGTGTTGTGATCAATAATCATTTAATGGTTCTTACCTTGTCCTGTTTGAAAATCGAAGCAGACGTAGAACCTGCCCGGGGTTCTAGATAAGATGGCTCTAGATAAGAGCGTCAGCTTGATGAAATCCACACTGATGAGAACGTAGAAGTGCCTCGCGAGCTGCTGAAGCCTAACTGAGCCGGCGAGGGAGAGGCGGCCCTATTTATAGGTTCTGTGATGTCACAGTCAGTGTGATGTCACAATGGGGAGGTCACCTCGGGTCACTGGGGTCAGTTCCTTCATGGACTGTATAGGACTGTGTGTGTGTGTGTGTGGACACAGTGGACAGTCCTATACAGTGCTGTGAAAAAGGACTGCCCCCTTCTGGAGGGTCTCTGTTACTGAATATCACTGAATTCTTTTAGAACCCCCATCAAACGGTTCCACTAGAACCAGGACCACCGTGAGTGAACCGGGAGAACGTTAAACATGTCCCATCTAGCCCCCATGTGAGATTACAGAGGGCTGTAACATTGGAGCTCACAATATTACAGTACTAATGTTATGGCTTATCAGTGTATAGGCCAAGCCTCATGAGACTTTATAGGGTCATAGAGTCAGAGTTAACAGATACAGCATTCGGGTTACACAGATTGGATAATATTCCGCCCATCAAATGCCTGCTCAGTATAGTGGACAAAAGTATTGGGACACCTGCTCGTTCACTCTTTCTTCTATAATCAAGGGTATTTTAAAAAAGAGTCTCTTCTTGCGTTCTCATTGGCTGGAGCGTGACACCGCACTCACTGCCACTGCTTTTCACATGACAGGATTTCGACTCAGGTCAGGTCACATCTTTAAACAATTCACGCATAGCGATCGATAGATGATTTTTGAGTCTCTGATTTTTGGGCTAAAATCACGTAGCGTGATCTCGGCATTAGTCTTACCGAAATAACCATTTGTCCAACGTGACATTTTCAAGGCTGCAAAACACTTGTCGGTGGACCGAAAGGCTACATTATCAAAATCAAAGAAGGCTTGTGAGTTTTTCTGTCTTCATGAAATGTCCCACTCAAAGTCCATCTGTCTTTTTTGAACAGTTTTACAATTAAGCTGTAGATCCACAACCAAGCACTTCCAGGTGTAATGCCATTGATCAAATATACTGAGCCCAGTGTTCCGATCCAAACTGGACTGGGTGTAGTGTGTGGTCTCAGGATTGGGCTGTATTGTGGCTGTACTGTGGCTGATTATAGAAATGATCTGTGCATATGATGGAGGAATGACCAGTGCAGGGCAGGAATTCAACTACATATAAGCTCCCTGTTAAAGGTTCATCTGTAACTTTGCTGATTTCTAGTTTATTCCAGTTCATTCCCATGGAAAGTTCCCAACCTGAGCTGTTAGACTGTATTTAGAAAGTAGCTAATAGAAATTGACATGATTGCACTGCAGTATGAAGTTCTGCTTTTCAAGTCACAGAGATAATGTAACAGTACATTTCAACAACTTCAATGTGTTATTTAATGTGATGCTCATGTGTGTTTTAGGCAACATGATCAAGGGCAGAGAAGAAGATGAAAAAAAAAAAATATATATATATATATATATATATATTCAGAAGCAAATTCAAGAATTTCAGATTCTGTTGAAGAAACAAACCCAAAAACCCAGTTTTTCTAAAAGAAAATAAAAATATTTAATAATTTTTCCAATTATGTTTGATCCATCATTTATCCATTTTTAAATAAATTACATGATGAAAAAAATTATACATTTCAGGTTTGGGTCTTCTTGAAAATGGCGTTGCATCTTTTAGAAAAATACAGCATGCAGGCATAAATAATGATTTTTTTAGTCATAAATATCATAAATATTAAACACTCTTTTTAAATGTCACATCAGTTGTGGTAACAATACTGAGAAAAATTTAACCCTCTTCATCTTAGAAACCTTGTAAAAAAATTAGCTGCCTGAGATTAGCCGGCTGAGATTGGCTGCCTGAGATTAGCTGGCTGAGATTGGCTGCCTGAGATTAGCTAGCTAAGATTAACCAATACATGTTTTGAATAGTTATTAGATTCAGAGTTGAAAAAATATGCAAAACTAAGTTTCATTTTGAAGAGTTACAACAAGCAAATGGCACCCATTCGGTGGAATGACCCAGTATCTAAGTTTAGAGGATCTTTCGGATTCTAGCCGATACAAACTAGCTAAGGGTGTTTCTGAGTGAACAGTGAAGCTCTGCTGTAAGTGTAAGTGTCAAGGAGTGTCTCCTTCTGCTGGCATCAGTGGGGAGTCCATGCACAAGGGCTGGGCTCCGTCTCTGAGGCCAGCAGGGGGAGGCATTACAGCTCTGGAGTACTTAATACTTAGTACTTGAAGAACCAAAAGCTCTTGTTTCTGAAATCCATTCGTTTTCCAGGAAATTTCTGCTGGATGCTACAGTCAAAAATGGCTGTTAAAATGAAGAGCAGATGCTCGAACCATCAGCCAGAGCGGCTGGAGCCTGGACACAACTGGGTGTCCCAACAGGACGATGGACTGTGTATTTGGACTTTGCTAATATTGTCTAATCACTGTGAAACCTGAATGCTATATCTGTTAACTCCATGACCCTATAAAGTCTCATAAGGTTTGGCCTCTGGGGGGCGCTGCTTATAAAAAACACATATACACTGATCAGCCATAACATCATCACCTAAAACTGTGAAGGTCTCCCTGGAAACTGCTCTATTTTCTATATTGGACTCTCATGCAAGATTTTAAGGTATTAAAATGTTTGCCTTGAGTTTGTAGGAGTCACTGTCCCTACTGTCTAGGCAAGGTTTTCTGCCTGGCTTTAAAGAATTCTTGGAGTTCTTGTGAGGATGTGATTGCATTCAGTGGCTGTTAGCAATCCTGAGGTCAGGATGTTGGATATTCACTACTCCACCTCATCCCCAACTCCTCCCAAAAATGTTGGATGTAGCGGCATCATTTCAGAAAACACAATTCCACTGCTCCAGAGCTCAATGCTGGAGACCTTTATACCCCTCTAGCCCACACATGGCATTAGGCAGCATGGAAAGTCCTACTCCAGAAAGTCCTACTCTATTGGCAAGACTTCTCTACAGGGACTAGAGAGGCAGTGTGTGTGCATTTGCACATCTGTGTTCGCAGTTATTTAATCAGATGTCAATTGTGTGGCTGTAGTGTGCATAAAACCATGCAGATACGGGTCAGCAGCTTCCGTTAATGTTTACATCAACCATCAGAATATGGAAAAAATGTGATCTCTGATTTTAAGCGTGGCATAATTGTTGGTGCTAGACAGGCTGGAAAGGCAGATTCCAGTTCGTCTGGACGTCTGTCTGAGATTTCTCTAGGAGCTCAGCGGTATGCACAGCCCAGCCCACCATCGGGGTTCAGTAGCCAAACCTTTTGGATTTGTACACCAGCCGCTGTCTGAAGAAGTCAAGGAGGATTATCAAGGACTCCACTCACCCAATCCACTGCATGTTCTCACAGTTGCCCAGCGGCAGGAGCTACAGAAGCTTGAAGACCAGAACCAGTCGGTTCAGTGACAGTTTCTATCCTCAAGCGGCTGCTGAATGAACAATAGCTTGTGGACTGTGGACCTCATCTGTACCACAACACCATTTCCATTACTGCTGTGGTTCTGTATAAAGCCTGACTCTGGCCTACAAAGCCCAAAAACAGACTAATGTACTTCCTCCGTACTTGATAGCAATGGTCAAAAGCCGAACCACACCAAGAGCCCTTCCAGCTTCAAGTACGGCTCGGCTCGACCCGCCATCCCTCAAAATCCATGGAAGACAAGCATCCAGACTTTTTTCTGTCCTGCACCAAAGTGGTGGAACGAACTTCCCCTGGGAGTCCAATGCTCACTGTCTTCAAACCCAGACTGAAGACCCTCCTCTTCTGAGAGTACTTGTGTAAATAGTAGAGTGGTCTCCTTATTGACTTGTGTTTAGTAGAGTCTAAACTTAGAGGTATCTTTGAATTTTTAGCCTATTTAAACTAGCTGAGATATTTTACTGTTACTCACTGTTGGGCCAGAAACGTACTCAACAACGCATATGACCAACCACTGCTTTGACGAAAGTCCAGGCATGCTTCGAGTCATGGACTCCACAAGACCTGTGAAGGTGTCCTGTGGTATCTGCCTTCAAGACATTAGCAGCAGGTCCTTTAAGTCTGGTAAGTTTTGAGGTGGGCCCTCACTGGTTGTCCTTTTTGGACTATTTAAGGTAGGTACTCACCATTGAATTGGATGTTGCTAAAGGGCCCCCTGGTGGCAACACTCGATTACATTCTATCATGTATTTTAATGAACTTGGGATGGTAATGAAGATATTTTCAATAAGGTCTTAGGCAAAAATCTGAGCACCCCTGGTCAAAATGACACATTCTGTTGATGTTCAAAGTGTAAAGAAGGGAACAAACCCTCTACAGGAAACAAACAGAAGTGCAGCATTTTCCACACATCTCGAATTATCTTCTGAATTTAACCTCCACTGGTCAGCCATAACATGAACACCACCTGAATAATATTTTGTCTAAAGTCCGCTTTGTGCCGCCAAAATTGATCTGATGCTTCAAGTCATGGACCCCACAAGACCTGTGAAGGTGTCCTGTGGTATCTGCCTTCAAGACGTTAGCAGCAGGTCCTTTAAGTCTGGTAAGTTTTGAGGTGGGCCCTCACTGGTTGTCCTTTTTTTACCATTGAATTCTTTGTGGTAGGTACTAACCTATGAATACTGGGTACCCCAATTCGACCACTTGTTCATGGAAAGACTTGGTCTCCTAAAACTTCCACATGCACCGTACTACTTCTTCCTCCTGAGATTATATCTAATCTGTAGATCTATATCTAATCTACAGCCATTTCAGGTGCATTGCAAACTCCAACACTGTTCACACATTAGAGAAGGACCTACAGTTTAACTTTAATTGCTCAGATGTTACAAGATGTTTCCAGTTGAACAATCTAACTCTAATTTAATCTACCTGATTCAGTCCCACATTTCACTGAGAAGAAAAGGAATCAGCAGAGCAGAGCAAATTCTCCTTTATTCTCATTTCTCATGATCAAATGGTGAAGTAATGGATGAAGAATGAACTCACAGGACAGGATATAAACCATAAAGCAAATGAAAGCAATAGTTAACCCTAAAACACCCTGATTTGTAATTAGCAAGAAGCTTCAGTAGCTATATTTCCATTCATTTCGAGCAAAAATTTGCGCCTCGTTTCCATCAAACTGCAATTTCAGCAATTCTAGCCTTACTTGTTTCAAATGTTTTGTGTATGTGGTGAATTCTGCACAGTTGGCTTCCCTGTCTGCTCCATTGTCTACTGATCAGCCTTTGCCTGGACCTCTCCCTCCAACTCCACCTCCTCTACCCAGCTAACATGCCCATGTGAGGCCAACTGGGAACTCAGGTTCCACGCCGTCTCCACCTATGGATGCCCACCAGGATCAGTGATGGGACCAGAAGGGGGTTAAACATGGGCCCCATCTGGGTAGTACACTGCATACTGGGCCTAGATGTGACCCATGTTAGATTAAGGTGGGCTGTAAAGATGAGAAAAACGCATGTACGAACCCACTCAGAGCCCATGCCCACCTGGAAGCCACCTAGACCATGCTTCACCCATGTTCTACACTTCACTCACGGCACTTCTAAAGGTGGGTGACTACTTTGTTTGGGACGCAGCATGGTAAGAGGCATCCGTGTTTTTTTTTACATTTCTGGTGCTGATAAACTGATTATCTACTGAAGTTGAAGAGAAAAAAGTTTTAGTGAGATTCATTTCGTTTACACAGAAAAGTCTTTGAAAGTTTTACATTTTAATATTTTAAATATATAACATGCTGGATAGAGGGACATAGCTAGTCTTGCTAATGAATTTACTGACTAGAATAAAGAGAGACGAAGAAAGGGACAGTTATATATATTCAGGGAATAAAAGACGTCTTCTTTCTTGCATTTTGGGCTGATCCAGCATAAATCAGCATCTGTTGGAGTAGAAAAAAAAACATTTAGACATCTAGAAAGTCTGCCTAGACATTCAGTATCTTAAAAAAATATAATCAATGTGTCAGCTACTAAATTTATACCTTAATCACAGCAGAAGAAACGGACGTCATTGAGAGCAGTGTCGTCTCCTGACCCTTGCGGCTTCTCTACTTTCGTCTGGATGCCACAGATCCCGGTTCCTGTGCACCTGCTCCAGCCGCCCCAGTTGCCCCAGATTGTTCCCCCACCAGCAAGCTCCTCACCTCCACTGCACTGGAACCTGGTAAGGATTCAGCGTCTCAATAGTGAGCAAATTACGTCTGAGAAACCTCTGGACTGTTAAATGAGGGTTTCAAGAGTCGAGAACTTTCTGAAATGATGATCATTACATTATGTCGTTCGCAGCAGTGTCGTCGCCTCTTCCTTGAGGAGGTTCTACAAGTAGCTGAAAGCTCATCAGCTTCCCAGATTTACACCATTTAGGTTGTGTCCATTCACCCCAGCTGGAGAAAGAGCACAAACACAGAGAGACGTGTTACTGGCAGATCTCAAAGGGCCTCCTCAGGCCTGTTCTGGTAGTAAGTTGATACTAGTCGTTTATCGGTGATCATTTTATTAATAGATTTTCTTTAGCTTTTGTACTTCTAATCAATGAAATCAGTGTAGAAAGGAGCCTGCTTTCCATTTCCGTCATTTACATGAAGTTCCTAATACGTCTAATACGCTTCAGCACTTCACTGAGAGGCTGGATGGTATTTATGGTTCTTTTATTTTTAACTACATTTACTGTTATTTTACTGGAGGTGGTTTTATGCTACTTTGCTGGCATACCATGGGTATTTAAAAAAAAAATTTCATTATAATGTTTTTAAATGTACTTACGGTCCCATATCAGATACGACCACAGCGTAGTCCGTATAAGGGTATGATGAGCATTTGTTAACGCAGTAAAGGCGAATCGCATTCAAGGCGGTGTCATCCCCGTCCCCAATTGGACGCTCAACCTTAAAAAAAAGGGCACTTTTAGTTGAATCAGATGTGCTAGACTGCTAAAATCTGCATCCTGGTCTTACATGTCTGGAGTTCTTTGGGTTTTCACACCCAGTACTGTTAGTGTACATAGTTCTGAATTCACACTTACCTTAAGACTGAATCCTACAGCGTAGAAGTCTGTAGGACACATTTCTTTCTCACCCCAGTCGCCCCATTGCCCACCATTAGAAGCGGTAAGCGTGGTCTTAATGGGCCTCTGTCCTCTGGCACAAGAGGCCAGAAGAAGAGTCACTGTGATGTAAACTAGCTGGTGCATCGCTGCTGCCTCGGTCGGACCGTCAAAATCCTCCTGTCTGTCCTTGAACCACTCGTCGCTGTGGATCGAGAAGAGCTGGATGAGGAGCTGTCCAAAGCCGGTGCTGCTTTATATTCTCTCAGGATTTCAGATGTCCCACCCTTTTTTTTTTTTTTTGCAGGACCGGATTGTTGTTGATTGAGAGAAAGAGTGTGTGTGTGTGCGTGTGTGTGTGTTTTATCAAGCTATTTTTCATAGAATTATTAACTTTACATAACGTCACTTTTTAACGTTACTTTTATTCTTTAGAGAACATGGTATTAAATCTGCTTGATTTACTCAAGAAATATGCTTACAGCTCGCTTAAGATTCCATGTGAATTTTTTGTACATAAATAATTTTGTGAATATTGGTCAATTATATTATTTTCTTAAATATTTGTTAAAAACAGGGTTGATATAGTGATAACAGGGTTGGCATTGTTGGGTTATATGGCATTAAACAAAGCAGTGTCATTTAGTTTATTCTAATGTGATCTTGAAGTGTTGCAAGTATTTTGAAAGGTTTCTCATATTGAATGGTACAGAATTTTTTTTTTTTCAAAGTTAAAACATTTATTTTAAATGATAAAGAAACTAAAACTGCATCATACTAAGAACTGTGTAGTATGTAGCCAATTTGATAATAATTAACATAAAAAGAATAGGCTAAGCAAATGTAACTTTAAAACACTTCTCACAACATTTAATTGTTTTAAAACTGTAAAAATGTATTAATCAAATGAACAATTTTATAAACATTCAAGTTTTTAAGTTTTTTACCTTTTTAATCTATATTCTCTGGTACCAAAGCTGTATATACTGAAATGAAATGTATAACAATTAAAAATAAAAAAATAAAATATTGCATTTGTGAATATGCTTCCTCAATTAGCTATTTACTTAGGCTTTTTGATTAGCTGCTTTTATGTATTTGGAAACCATGTGTATTTTTTATATATATATATATATATATATATATATATATATATATATATATATATATATATATGTGGTACAGCGATTTTCCTCAACTGCTGAAATGACCAACAAAGTGTGAAAAGACTTTTGCACTTGAGTCTTTATCTTCACTTGTTGTGCATCTTTACAGAACATTTATGTTCAGTACAGTCTTTTGCACTGGAGCTGTTTTGGGGGAAATACATAATTACTGTATTTTAACCATGATAATAATCACATGACGTGAAAACGGGCTGATTTGTGAGTGCTAAATCAATAAACTTCACCACTAATGTTAACTATCATAACCAAGCTTAAGCAGCATCCAGCAACGGTCACGGACAGAATCAACTGGCGTTCATGTCTTTTATTTCATTATATTTGTTAGGAATTCCTTATGAAGACGAAGTATAGTGTCAACTGTTGTAGTTGATGCATGTGTCAAATGTAGATGCTAACTCGCCTGTATTGGCCTGGAGAGTCCCGCAATTCGGCCCGATCTTAGGCTCCCAGTAGATTTTCCCCTCTCCAGCCTTATTTTTAAAATGTTCTCTGTGTAGAAACTGTTCATTGAAATCAGATGCTCGCATATGATGGTCTCTTTGCAAATAAACTCTGAATTTGTAAACTCTATAACCGACTCTATTATAAACTCTAATTCTGAAATGAAAATCAGGTTTTGATCTTGCTAGAATCTACACCCCCCCAAAAAAGGAGGTGTTAGAGCTCTTTCTCAAGCCTTTAATCTGTGCCTTTAACCCTTCATGTGTGCTTGGGGTCACTGTTCTTGTTCAGCAGTCAAGCCGATGGTTTGAGGTCATGCTGGAGAATTCTGAGGTGGTCTTTCTTCAATACTTCATCCACCTTCTGCAGTGTAGCAGTTCCACTAGCAGCCAAACAGCCTCAGAGCATGATGCTCCCACCACCATGCTTAACAGCTGGTACAGTGCTCTTGGAGTTGAATGCCTCAGTCTTACTCCCCCAAACGTACCTCTGATCATTGTCCAAACAACTCAGTCTTTAGCTCATCTGACCATCAAATGTTCTTCCAGAAAGCTTTTCCAGGTCTTTTCAAAAATAAACTCTGAATTTGAATAAAACAAACTCTTCTCAAATGAAGATCATGTTTTGATTATGCTAGAATCTACACGCCCTAAAAAAGGATGTGTTAAATGTGGAAACATTAATATTTGGTCATGTGAAAGCACACTTGTCTAGTCCATTTTAGGTATGTCAACATTGTGATCATCTGAGTACACAAAAAAGAGTACAAACAGTATACTCATCTAAGTTGTCAAATATTTGAAAGGTGTTTTATTAATTTGGATGGGATTAAGGACTGGTGTCCTGTCCAGGACATGTAGGCTGTACTCCACACTGTACTCATTCCCGTTCTATTCAAATGTGCATGTATCTTGAAGACAACAGCCTTAGCCAACAGTGCTAAAAGCAATGATAAAAACAACTCTGGTACAGAACCTTTACACAGCAGGTAAACCTGGCCCAAATCCGAGCCTTTTCTTCAAACCCCTGCTGAAGAATCCAGCTCAGGACCAGCTTTTGCTTGAAGCTGATTTCAGATGGTCTGAATTGGTCTTTAAAGGAAACATACCCTGCACTTGTAAACTGGCTTAGCCCTTGACCAGCATAGCATATTTTTCATTGTTTTTATTTGAGTCTGATGGACCAGCGTTACTGGTCGTCGAGATGGTCATTCTGGGTGACTAGTCTGGCCAAGGCTGGTCATGCTGGTTATGCTGGTCAACTACCTTGGTCATACTGGTTGACTAACTATGACTAACTAAAAAAAAGTGTCAGTAATCACCAATATTCGATTGTATGATCCTACAACCAAGGCCTATTGGCTAAAGAGAAAGTTGCAGTGCTGTTCATTTTCATTGCTTACACACTGTAAATGACTAGTTGGGCTGACAAACATGGATTAATGGATGAAAAAGGTTTCATGTGAATGGAAGACGATTGGCGTCTAATATAAATAATCATTAGTCAATCAATAGTCAATTCATGAGAATCAGTGTGCCAACAATATACTGTTTGTTCCTTTATCCTCATAGTTTGCAAAGTCAACATTTAAATCTTCTGGGGGGGGGGGCATTTGGTGTTATGTCTCTGTTATGTCTGTGTTAGGTCTGAAGGTAAATATGGACATTCGTCAGGTCATTGTCAGTACACAAGTGTAGAACTAATTATACTGTAACTACAACAATTACAGTCTGTAATTGATGAACGTGAACAGTACTGCAACTTTCACTTTAGCCAGTAGGCCTTGGTTAACGCTGTGAAGTTCCGCATTAATATGTACTGTTTAGTGGTGTTGCAGTGTTGCTTCAAGTATCAGCCATGAATCAGCAGGACCTCACAAACCCTCAAGACTAGTAGCACCAAGGGTCAATCCAAAGTGAAAATATACCCTATTACAAGACTAATACATTGAAATATCTCATGTAGAATGCTCCCACCACCTGCACTGGGTCTAAGAAGCTTCCCAGGACCGAGCCGGACGGCCCTCTTTATAAGTTTGTTCAATCTCTTCTTGTCTGCTGTTGAGATACTACTGCCCATAAAAGATGGTAGGTGCCACCACTGTGTTGAAGAAAGCCCTCAGGAGCGCTCCCTACATTCCCTGCACTGCTCTGGCCTTTTCTGTCAAGTGCAGCAGTGTTAACTGTTGTTTAGATGAACACCCAGGTACTAATAAGAGTCCCTGCATGTTCACTGATGGAGGGAGGTGTCTTCCCCCTGTGTTCTGTCTGGAGGTGGTTCTGCAGACACCAGTCCACAAAGTCCAGAATCTGTTCTCTGTACTTGCTGTCCTCCTCATTAGTTATGAGGCCGACGGTTGCCTAATCATCAGAGAACTTCTGGAGGTGACCGGTCAGTGAGCTGTACATGAGGTCAGCAGTGTACAGGGTGAAGGGGAACGGTGCCAAGACCATTCCCTGAGGGGGCCCCCTGTGCTGCTGACCACCTTATCAGAGTAAGTTCCAGTTTAACAGATGACTGTCCACTCCACTATGTTCCAGCTTGTCCTTTAGGAGCACTGGCTGTAGGCTGTTCGAGCACTTTCTCATGCCTTTAATCTGTGCCTTTAACCTTTCATGTGTGCTTGGGGTCACTGTTCTTGTTCAGCAGTCAAGCCGAAGGTTTGAGATCATGCTGAAGAATTCTGAGGTGGTCTTTCTCTAGTACTTCATCCACCTTCTGCAGTGTAGCAGTTCCACCAGCAGCCAAACAGCCTCAGAGCATGATGCTCCCACCACCATGCTTAACAGCTGGTACAGTGCACTTGGAGTTGAATGCCTCAGCCTTACTCCCCCAGACGTACCTCTGGTCACTGTGGCAAACAACTCAATCTTTGGCTCATCTGACCATCAAATGTTCTTCCAGAAGGCTTTTCCAGGTGTTCCAGCAGCTACCAGTGGTTCTTGGGTTGTTTCTAACCATCCAGGTTTGGTTTGGGACACTGCTTCGGAGCTAGACGGGCCAACGACACAGAGTAATGGATAAAAAAGCTGTATGTGCATAGAAGAGGAAATGGCATCTAATATAAACTGTTTATTTTTTGTTATTTCCTTGTCAGATACGCCAATTCATCAGAATCAGTGTGCCAACAATATACCGCTTGTTCCTTTATCCTCATTGTTTGTATTTTTTTGTCAACGTTTGAATCTTTTTGGAAGTCTTTTTGACAGTTCTAGTTAAGTATTAGGTTTCGGTCTAAAGGTAAATATTGACATTTGTCAGGCCATTTCCATTACACAGGTGTAGAACAAATGACACTATAAGTATGACAATTACAGTGTGTAAGCAGTGAAGGTGAACAGTCCTGGAACTTTCGCTTTCACCAGTAGGCCTTGGTTATAGGTTAATACAACTGTTTTCTAATTAATTATATCTAATTAAAATTTTTAAATAATGCTGTGAAGTTCAACATGGAAATTTACTGTTCAGTGGTGTTGCAGTGTGATATTGCTTGAGCAGGGGGCGCTGGAGTGAGAGAGAGAAAGAATGTCTCTGACAGACTAATACATTGGAATATCTCACATAGAAGCCAGCGATTCATCATGATCATTGCTAGCTATAGTCCTAAAGAGATTAAAGGTGAACTTTAAGCTCAAGGAACATCAGTGTCAGATCGCACCATCCGTCGTTGTTTGAGCCAAAGTGGACTTTATGAGAAATTACCAAGGAGGACACCATTGTTGAAAACAAATCATAAAAAGCCAGACTGGAATTTGCCAAACTACATGTTGACAAGCCCCAAAGCTTCTGGGAGGATGTTCTATGGACAGATGAGACAAAAATTGAACTTTTTGCCAAGGCACATTAGCTCTATGTTCACAGATAGAAAAATGAAGTATATCAAGAAAAGAACACTGTCCCTACTGTGAAACATGGAGGAGACTCTGTTATGTTCTGGGGCTGCTTTGCTGCATCTGGCACAGGGTGTCTTGAATCTGTGCAGGGTACAATGAAATCTCAAGACTATCAAGGGATTCTAGAGAGAAATGTGCTGCCCAGTGTCAGAAAGCTTGGTCTCAGTCACTGGTCATGGGTCTTGCAACAGGATAATGACCCAAAACACAGCTAAAACACCCAAGAATAGCTAAGAGGAAAACATTGGACTATTCTGAAGTGGCCTTCTATGAGCCCTGACAGATTCAAATTATTTCTGTGACCATTGTGGGTTTTTCTTTTATTAACCGAGGGATACCAACAATTTTGTCCACGTGTGTATTCAGTGTATTCAGTGTATTAATCCTTTTAATAATCCATTAAATTGAAGAATAACAGCCATGTAAACACATGTATGCAATATCATTCCTAATCGGAAACTATGTAACTATGTATTATCTATATGTAAATATGTATTAAATATGTATTAACTATGCAAGGCAACAGGAATATGCATTGTTCTTGAAATAGGGACTCACACAGTATGTGGTGTGGAATTCTCCAACTGTTTCAAGCAGCGAGGCTTTGGTAAAGAAACCAGACTGTGAGCTGTGGACACATACTTTTTTGGTATGTTCTGCAGGGCAACCTTTCATCAAGTTGCAAAAAATCATGAATGGCTGCTGTGTTATACCTTCACTACGATTCTCTCCCACCAGCCCTTACTGCACACTTATCCATAGGTTTCAGGTCATAAGCAGTACTTCCTGTCGCCTCTTCTTTAATAAGGGAATGTGAAGTACTGTGTGTCCTGAGTCCTGAGTTGTGTCATTTAAAAACTGGCAAATTTCCTGGCATATCCTGGCAATCTAGCCCCTGGCTCCTGACAGTCCTGACAGTGTACAGCTGTCAGCTGGTACAGTGCTATTGGAGTTGAATGCCTCAGTCTTACTCCTCCAAAAGTACCTCTGATTACTGTGGCAAACAACTCACAAACAACATCTTTGGCTCATCTGACTGTCAAATGTCCTCCAGAAGGCTTTTTTTTCTTTGTCCATGTGATTTCAGGTGCAGATTTGACGCAGAGCTAAAACTCACTAGATGCCGTAGATGTTGACGCTTGTGTTCCAGCAGCTTCCAGTTCATGGCTGCCCTGTGTCTTGGTGGGGTTTTCGAGTTCTTTCTGACCATCCAAACCAATTTAACATCAGTTGGTTTTGGACACTGCTTCAGCGCTAGACGGACAAATGACACGGATTAATGGATGAAAAAGCTGCATGTGAATAGAAGACGAAATGGCATCTAATATAAACTATTTATTTTGGGTTATTTTTTGGCAGATATGCCAATTCATGAGAATCAGTGGACCGACAATATACTGTTTGTTTTTGTTCTCTTTGTTTGCAAAGTCAATGTTTGAATTACAAGGCACTTCTAGTTAAGTTCTATGTCTCATCTGAAGGCAAATACTGACATTTGCCAGGTCATTGTCATTACATAGGTGTAGAACAAATGATGATACTGTAAGTACAACAATTACAGTGTGTAAGCAATTTAAGTGAACAGTACTGCTACATTCAGCTAGTAGACCTTGGTTATAGGGTAATACAATTGAATATTGGTGATTACTGATTTCTATGTAACGCTGTGAAGTTCCACATGGACATTTGTAGACAGAATGTGCAAGAATCTTTGAGAGGAAAGAGAGGAGAGATATCGGTCTGTAGTTGCTGATGTTCAAGCTGTTGTTCGAGAGTTGAGGAGGTAGGAGAAAATGGGACAGGACAGAGAAGATCGACTGAGGTGCACATAGATGAAAGGGGAGTATATGTAGCAGTTTTTAGTGGGAGAGAGAGGAGAAGGATTGAAGATGTGGAAGAGTGGTCAGGACAGTTGACGGGGAAATGGAGTGACGATTGAGGTAAAGAGTGGAAACACTTGTGGGAGAAGGCGAGAAAGTAGTGATCGGAGAAGTCCAGAGGAGTTACAGCCACATCCAGAGCAGGGACAGGTTTGCTGAGGATTAGGTCCAGACAGCCCATCCACTCCTGTTTCACGGTGTTGGCTTTCAGTTATTAAGCTACTGGTTTTAAGAAACTGGTGGCAAAGGTTGTCAATGTTGTCTCTTCAGGTTCGGAGACCCGTTTCTTAGACCACTGAAAACTCCAGAATTCCCACCTCACAGGACTAACTGATTAGAAATGTACTGTTCAGTGGTGTTGAAGTGTGCTCCAGCAGAGGGCGCTAGAAGTTGGCGATTCATCATGATCATTGCTAGCTGTAGTTTTAGTTGAAAACCTCGCTCGCTCACTGTCTTCAAGCACTGACTAAAGACCCAGCTCTTCCAAGAGTACTTGGGCGAAGTTTAGTGTTGAGTATTATGGACTCCATGCTGTATTTAGTAGTATCTAATCTTGGAGGTATCTTTTGGATCCTAGCCGATACAAACTAGCTAAGGGGATTTTCATGTAAAAAGTAAAGCACTTTTGTAAGTTGAGTTTAGGTAAGGCTCCTTCTACTCATGCAACACCAGCGCTACTGATTTCCATCTGCATTCAACTGGACAATTTATAGCATTTGGCAGATGCTCTTATCCAGAGTGACTCGGAATATCCAAAGCAAGTGCTGACTGACCCTAAATTCAGCCTACTTTTTAGCCATGACTCTGCCAGAAATGAGCCACACAGTTACCCTAATGCAGCATTTTCCTTCTGAGCAGCTCTAAATTTTCACTGATGGTTGTTTCTGCTTGTGGTAGGAAGCCATTGTCCAGGAATGGGAGATGGCGTGTTAAAAGAGAGATAGGGTGGTGGAGGGTTGCGATGAGTAGAGGTGGTATTAATAAAATGAAAACCTTACATTTACTGATTTAGTATTTCTCTGGTATCATAATTCTACTAAAAAGTCATTTTTAAACTAGCAAAAAAACCAAACACTGACTCCGCCCATCTGAAATCAACAGCATTTACATTTACATTGAAGGCATTTAGCCTAGGCTCTTCTCCAGAGTGACTGACAAAAGTGCTTCACTGTTTACTCAGAAAATACCCTTAGCTAGTTTGTATTGACTAGGATTCAAAGATACCTCTAAGCTTAGACACTACTAAATACAGAAGTCAGTATGGAGACCACAATACTAGACACTACACTTCATTCTTGAAAGACGTAGGTCTTCAGTCTGCGTTTAAAGACAACAAGCAACTCTGCCATTCGGACAACCAGGGGACATTTGTTCCACCCATTCAGTGCCAGGACAGAAAAAAGCCTGGATGCTGATCGGCTTTTGATCATTAGCATCAAGTACGTAGGGGCTGGTCTAGTCTTAGCTTTGAAGGCCAGCGTCAGGGTTTTGAAACTGAACTTAGAAATGCTGTAAACAACCCGTGCTGCTGCATTCTGGATTAGTTGATGGTGTGCAAAGAGAGACCAGCTAGAAGGTTGCAGTAATCAAATCAGTCTTAAAGTGAGAGAAACTGAGAAGAAGACCTGACTGACCACTCTAGAGAAGAATGGTCAAATTCTCCGGATGTTGTACAGGAGAAATCTGCATGACCGAATAACGATAACTGATCATCCATGACAACACCAAGGCTTTGAACTTCTGTAGAAGGAGTGACCAGTGAGTTCTCAAAGGAGATCGTAAGATCATTGTGAGGTCCAGCAGTTCCCAGGATGTAAAGCAGCTCTGTCTTGCCTGGGTTGAGTTTGAGGTGGTGAGCCGCCATCCAAGAAGAGACATCAGTGAGCCATGCTGAGATGCGAGTAGAAACCTGTGTGTCAGATGGTGGGAAAGAAAGGATGAGTTGAGTGTCCTCAGTCTAAGAGAATCCATGGGAGGATATTACTTTACCAAGAGAGCTAGTATAGAGTGAGAAAAGAAGAGGACCAAGCACAGAGCCTTGTGGAACACCGGTGCTTGGCAATGCAAACCAATGACAGAGCCAGTAGTACTGGCTCTGGCAGTAGGCTGGTGAGGACAGAGAGGAGGATCTTGTGTCCTTGTGTCCTGTAGATTATTCCGATGGAGAAAGAGAGACAGTTGAATGTAGACAGAATGTGCAAGGATCTTTGAGAGGAAAGAGAGGAGAGATATCGGTCTGTAGTTGCTGATGCCCAAGCTGTTGGTAGGAGTTGGTAGGAGGGATGAGGAGGAAGGAGAACATGGGACAGGACAGAGAAGACAGACTGAGGTGCATATAGATGAGAGAGTATTTGTAACAGTTTCTAGTGGGAGAGAAGAGAAGGACTGAAAATGTGGAAGAGTGGTCAGGACAGTTAACAGCGAAATGGAGTGACGATTGAGGTAAAGAGTGGAAACACTTGTGGAAGTTGTGGTTGGAGAAGGCGAGAAAGTAGTGATCAGAGAAGTCCAGAGGAGTTCACATCAGCCACATCCAGAGCAGGGACAGGTCTGCTGAGGATTAGGTCCAGATAGCCCATCCACTCCTGTTTCACGGTGTTGGCTTCCAGTTACTAAGCTACTGGTTTTAAGAAACCAGGTTCTCTTCAGGTTCTGAGACCCGTTTCTTAGTCCACTGAAAAGTCCAGCATTTCCACCTCACAGGACTAACTGATTTAACTCTACTGAACTAGTGAAACCGCCAATATTAATCCATATAAATCAACATATTGCTGCTGTCCATTTTTTTTGTTTGTTTGAACCCTGTAGCTGCTCTGTACACAATGTCAGTAATTCTGGAAGACTAGACCAAAAGAAATGCTTGGAATAAACTCTTATTTTACATTGACTTTCATGTTTTGCTTTCTCCTGTAAAGTCCCCATTTTGGAAATATATGTTTTTCATTGGACATCAACGTTATGCACAGGAGTGTCAAATAGATGTTAGAGGTCAGATTAAAAAGTTAAATAGTTTCCTGAAGACCATTTTTGAACATTTTTAGAATCAGATTTCAGATTACAGAAACTGATGTTACAGTTTGTTCTTTACACAAACTGAAGCTTTCACAGACTCATGAGTGTGTACAATTACAAACTTCGCCATTAAAAAAGTTACATTAAAATTCCATGTCTGATCTTGCCCTTGAGTTTTCCCTTCCTGGCCTCCATATCTGTATTTTTGTTCGGGTCTACCATGTGCATTGTTTTGTTTGTGTTCTTGTCTCCTTCCTTGTCTCTGCCCTAGCCCCACCTAGCCATTAGTGCTCCAACCTGTACCATCTTTGTAACATGGTGGTTTAACAAATGAGAAACTACTCACTGCATCAGTTAGGGTTAAATAATAACTTGTTGCAAGCTGAAGCATATAAGCTAACTTATCTGCTTGGTTAAATCCAGATGGTGACCTTTTTATTTATTTATTTATTTTTGACTAGGCAGGTTGTATTTGTTGTTGTTATGGATATCTAAAGGATAAAAAGGATAAAGGTGCACGTATTCGTCACTGTACAGTGTGGACTGTACAGCGAAATGTGTCCTCCGCATTTAACCCATCTGGTAGTGAACACACACTCACACACACACATGTGTTAGGGGCAGTGAGTACACACACACACACCCAGAGCGGTGGGCAGCCAACTCCAGCGCCCGGGGAGCAGAGAGGGTAAAGGGCCTTGCTCAAGGGCCCAACAGTGGCAGCTTGCCGAGCCCGGGAATCGAACCCACAACCCTGTTATCGATATCCCGGCGCTCTAACCGCTGAGCCACCACTGCCCCTCCTGTCCCTGTCCCTCCTGCTGTCTATTCTAGAGACTAACCATAAGCACATTTTATATGTTTCTTATGTGATAAAAATTCTGGTGTATGTCCAATTAGAAGAGTCTCCAGCTTGGCGGATATGGGCTACCTTGGATTCCATAGATCATACTCCTGTACAGACTGGATGAAGGTGTTTTCCCATTTTCCAGCTTCCAGAAGCAGTAGAGCTACTGTAGAGCTAAACCCAGTCAGGGAAATTGAAGCATCAGCCTAGCTCGAACTGTAAATATTTTGAGAACTTTTATTTTTATCTCACTAATCAAGGAAAAATTACGTTTTTACAGCGTCTTGGGTATCTAACCCTTCTGGGAAACTGGGAAGCTGAGAAACACCTCTCCAACTGGGTGGATTGAGCTTGCTTCAGGGTTGTGTTGCAGCCAGTGGCACGGGGACCATTTCGCTTCATGCCTTTTGGAAATTACCTCATACGTACTCAACCTGCAAGCACATCACTGTTTACTGTAGAATCTTCTTTTGTTCTTTTGTCCAACGAGGTGAAATTAGAGATAGAGATGCCATACTTTTCTACCACTCGCTCAACTTTAGAAGGCCTTGCTCATTAGGCTAGATGGTGAAGAAGAATGCTCAACTCTGCAGGACCTCCTCTGGTAGGGCTAATCCATCTCAATCATCTCAAAACTCCTTAATTCATAACCTCAACATATTTCTATCAAATGGCTGTAACAGGGACACAATGTCCAGCACATCATGTGTTAAATCATTGGCTACTCCGGATCGGTACAGAATCAACTGTTTCGGCAGCGTGACCATCTACTTGCTACTACCAGCTGCCTGTCTTGCTGGATCTGAGTGGTAAAGCCATGGGGAATTAAGAGTCAGCTTCAATTCTGGGGGGAAAACCTGATTCAATATGTAAACATCATACTGTTTGTCCCTTTGTCTTCACTGTCTGCAAAGTCAATGTTTGAGTCTATAAAAAAACACTATACAGTTCTAGTTAAGTGTTACACCCCTGGTCTGAGAGCCAGTATTGACATTTGTAAGTCATTTTATGTAATATTACAGAGGCTTTCACTGGAGTCAATTGCTGTACTCAGTAGTCCAGGGCAAAAGGCTCAGCAACGATGTCAGCAATGATTGACACATTGCTAGGACAATGCTTTTTTATTTTGCCGTTAAGTTCGACGTGGAAATTTAGTGCTTAGTGTTGCAGTGTGATGTCTCTTCCAGCAGGGGCACTAAGGTCAACTAACAGCTGGAAAACAACTTCAACTGGGTGGATCGACCTTGCTTCAGGGTTGTGTTGCAGCCAGTGGCACGGGGACCATTTTGCTTCATTCGCTTCATCTTTTACTTGCTCAACCATCCAGAGTAACGGATATTGTGACCAATTTTGACCAGGGGTGCCCAAACGTTTGCAAATGAACTCTACAATATATACAGTGAGTCCAAGAAGTATTTGATCCCTTGCTGATTTTCTTTGTTTGCCCACTAATAAAGACACTATCCTTCTGCACTTTTAATGGTAGATATATTCTAACATGGAGAGACAGAATATCAAGACAAAAATTCAGAATATAATTTTAAAGAATATATTTTAATTAATTTGTATTTCAATGAGGAAAATAAGTATTTGATCCCTCTTGCCAAACACACTCAATACTTAGTGGCAAAGCCTTTGTTTGCAAGCACAGCGGTGAGACGTTTGTTGTAGTTAACCACAAGTTTAGCACACACACCAGGGGGAATTTTGGCCCACTCTTCTTTGCAGATCCTCTCTAAATCATGAAGGTTGGTGGGCTGTCGCTTGGCAACTCTGACCTTCAGCTCCCTCCATAGATTTTCGATCGGATTGAGGTCTGGCGACTGGCTGGGCCACTCCATGACCTTAATGTGATTTTTCTTGAGCCAATCCTTTGTTGCCTTTGCTGTATGTTTAGGGTCGTTATCATGTTGGAAGACCCAACCACGGCCCATTTTCAGATCCCTGGCAGAGGGGAGGAGGTTGTCCCTCAGGATTGTGCGGTACATGGCTCCATCCATCTTCCCAGTGATGCGGTGAAGTAGCCCTGTACCCTTGGCAGAGAAACACCCCCAAAACATTATGCTTCCACCTCCATGCTTGACGGTGGGCACAGTGTTCTTGGGGTCATAGGCAGCATTTTTCTTCCTCCACACATGGCGGGTGGAGTTGAGGCCAAAAAGTTCAATTTTGGTCTCGTCTGACCACAAAACCTTCTCCCAATAACTTGGTTCATCTTTCAAATGATCATTGGCATACTTGAGGCGCGCCTCCACATGTGCTCTCTTCAGCAGGGGTACCTTTCGGGCACTGCAGGATGTGAATCCATTGTTGCGCAAAGTGTTGCCAATTGTTTCCTTGCAAACTGTGGTCCCAGCTGCCTTCAGGTCATTTGCTAACTCCTGCCGAGTGGTTGCAGGACGATTTCTGACTGTTCTCAGCATCATTGCCACCCCACGAGGCGAAATCTTCTTTGGAGCACCGGGCTGAGGTCTGTTGATTGTCATGTTATACTCTTTAAACTTTCTGATAATTGCACCAATAGTTGTTACTTTCACATCCAACACCTTACTAATCTTTTTGTAGCCCATTCCAGCTTTGTGAAGGTCAACAATTCTGACTCTGAGGTCCTGTGACAGCTCTTTGGTTTTACCCATGTTGGAGACTTGAAATCTGTGTGATCTGTCTGATTCTGTGGACAGGTGTTTTTCACACAAGTGATTAGTGAGAACAGGTGGCTTCAGGTCAGGTAACAAGTTGATTGGGAGTGTCTAACTGGTCTGTAAAAGCCAGAACTGCTAATGAATACTAAGGGATCAAATACTTATTTCACTCCATGAAATACAAATCAATTAATATATATTCCTTAGATTTATTTTCTGGATTTTCTTTTTAATATTCTGTCTCTCCATGTAAGAATACATCTACCATTAAAAGTATAGAATGATCATGTCTTTATTAGTGGGCCAACGAAGAAAATCAGCAAGGGATCAAATACTTCTTGGACTCACTGTATATATATATATATGTTGTTGTTATTGATATCTCATGCTGCCGATTCTAGAAACTACCCATAGACACATTTTAACAAAGCATATTTATTTAAACTGCCTCTTATTCATATTATTAATTAATAAACATCTTTTTGTGGACACATGTAGGGCGGTTTGATAACAGCAGGCCTTCACTATCTTAAAAACCACAGACATTAAAGCTCTTCAGCTGAGCTAAATGTCTTCGTACTTCAAGCGCAGCAGAAGAAACGGACGTCGTTGAGAGAGGTGTCGTCTCCTGACCCTTGCGGCCCCTCTATTTTCGTCTGGATGCCACAGATCCCTGTTTCTGTGCACCACTTGCTCCAGCCGCCCCAGCTACCCCAGTTCGTGCCGGCACCGGTAAGCTCCTCCCCTCCGGTGCATTGGAACCTGGTGGAGATACAACGTCCAGAAAATGATCAGATTACGAGATGAGATCAGAGAGTCAGTGAGAGTCATTCATGAATCTGAAATGACGGCCTTTACTTTATGTTGTTGGCAGCCGTATCGTCACCGTTTCCTTGAGGGGGCTCGACCAGTAGCTGGAAGTTCTTCAGCATCCCAGTCTGGCACCATTTAATATTTGTCCATGTACCCCAGCTGGTAAAAGTGCACAAACAAAGGGAGTGTTGCATCAAATTCAAACAGCATCTACAGCATGTTCTGCTCCACATACTATTATACAGTATATCCAGCATGCCACAATTACCATCATGTGCTATATACAAGCCCAGGACTTGACTCAACCAACGTCAGCCACTAAGCCGATCACACTGATCTCACTTTCTTAGGCCTTCACAGTACGATAGTGCTAGTACTTGTCCAAGGACTATTATTGGTGAAGTCTAGTGTGGTGGGCTTGTCCAGCCAAGGAACTAAACCCTAGTCTACCACAATTACCCACTACACTAAACCAACTGATGCTACTTGCTCTTTCACATTGATCAGTTGATTGTTAAAGCTTACTAATGCCCATCTATTGAAAGCAAGGAAAGCATCAGATATCAAAAAAGACCTTTTGACACTTTTTTCTGCTATATAGAACCATATTTTAAAAGGTCCATTAAATAGAGTGTCCACATCTATTGGGACTTAGAAAATCTGGGATTTCAAAACAGCCAGAATTTCTAAATTGCTTCAAATGTCTGGGAATCGCCTTTAATTTCTTGTTGACATGTGGCTCTCTACAGAACCTCTTGACAAACCCTTTATTAAGAGTGTGATATCTTAATGCTAAATATACACAAGTCTACAACTGCAGGTTCTTGAGGAACGCTATGTACATTTCGGTAAACATTTATTTTTTTAATGAGGGGATCTTTGTGGTAAGAATCAGCCCAAACTGAAATTTGTCCAACTATGAGTTGCAGGTTGGTCAAGAATGCTGAACCTTTATTCATGAAGATGAAATGAAATCAAGAATGAAGGTAGGAGGATCATTTCATTTCTAAGCCACTCACCTTCCTGTGCCAGATGTTGCCGTGGTGTAGACTGAATAATGTGATCTGCCTAAGGGCGTGTTAACACAGTGAAGGCGAATTCCATTCAAGGCTGTGTCATCTCCATCGATGGCGTACTCGACCTGCAAGCACATCACTGTTTACTGTAGAGTCTAATCACCATCAGGTTTTGAATCTGATGCAGGCAGCAGCTACAGGAAGCCAGTAAAGAAAGAACGCAGTAGTGGAGATGAACATGGCTTAATTAGTGTTAACTTATTTCTCTTGGAACGTTCAGAAATCTTATGAGGAACCTGGAATCAGTCTCTTGTCGCTTCTGCTTTTGCTTTGTGTGAAAGTTTTGTTATTCAACCCCATTGATTCAACCAGATTGTATTCTGTATATTTTACTGTTTGTTTCATTTGTGTTTTATGTTGTAAAAGGTTGTGAATTGTCTGTTTCAAATGTTGAAACTGATGTTTTAGGCTAGGCCAGGCTTCCCTCGGAAATGAAGATGAAGTCATTCTGTCTCAACGGGACCGACCTGGTTAAATAAAAGGTAAATAAAATATTTTTTTTTATAATTTATAATAATACTATAATATTGCTTATTTTTGTTTTGAGCAGGAAAATGCGATTGTGATTAATAGCAGCGAATTGCACAATTAATTCATAATGTTTTCATCGATTGACAGTCTTAAAAAAAATCTACAAATTGAGAAAATTCATAAATCCTAAAAATAATTACAATTATTTTGACACTTATTGAGTTTGTCTAGTTTTGTCTAGCTTGTTGTTGAGCTTCTTACAGTACATTTATGTACATTTTTTTTTTACTGAACAAATTCTTTAAAACATTTGACCTGTTTGTTAATTTTGTCAGTAATATTTCCTCTAGGCCAGGTTTACAGAGCCCCCTGGTGGACAAAATCAGAGCTTGCCTTAAAAGGATCAGACTTACCTTAAGACTGAAGCCTGCAGCGTAATAGCCCTTTGGGCACATTTCTTTCTGGGACCATTCACCCCAGGGGGCACCATTAGGAACGGTGAGTGTTGTCTTAATGGGCCTCTGTCCTCTAGCGTAGGATCCAAACGAGACCAGAAGCAGAGTCACTGTGATGTAAACCAGCTGATGCATGATTGGTGCTGCCTCAGTGGATCCTCAAAGAGAAGTCTTGTGGATTTCCTTTTCCCTTCTGTCCTCGTTCCACCCTGTCACTGTGGGTCTAGAAGAGCTGTGTGAAGAGCCCAAACCCGAAGCTGCTTTATATCAGGTCAGGACTCTGACAGCTCCTGAGTGTAGCACATGTTCCAGCTGTCCCATTGCCCTTCCTGGCAGGACCTCTGTGGCGATTTCCCAACCATGTTGTTCTTGTTTTGAGAGTCACGTCAAGAGTGCACACACACAAACACTCTTGCTGGCTGATTTGGACAGGATGAAGCTGCTCTGCTGAGAACTCCTTCATATATGCATTTAAACTGATACGGTACCAAGGCACAGTGGTTACGTTCAGCTGTTGTTAGGAGCAGCTCCCATCTGATTCAAAACCCTGACGCTGGCCTACAAAGCCAAGAATGGTCAAAAGCCTGATCTGCACCAAGAGCCCTTCCTGCTGCAAGTATGGGCTCGGCTTGACCCGACATTCTTTAAGATCCGTAAGGTAGCAGGGGTGAGGTGGGGTGGAGGTTGTGGAAGTGGAGGAAGTGGAATCCTCAGAACAAGGACCAAAGCCCAGGACCCAGGCAAAAGCCCAGGACCCCCGGCCAAAGCCTCATCTCCATACCCTCAGCATGATCATATCTAAGCCCCAGCCCAAGGCCCAGCCCAAGCCCCAGCCCAAGCCCCAGCTCCATACCCTCAGCATGATCATATCTAAGCCCCAGCCCAAGGCCCAAGCCCCAGCCAAAGGCCCAAGCCCCAGCTCCATACCCTCAGCATGATCATATCTAAGCCCCAGCCCAAGGCCCAAGCCCCAGCTCCATACCCTCAGCATGATCATATCTAAGCCCCAGCACAAGGCCCAAGCCCCAGGTAACAGCCCAAGCTCCATACCCTGGAGCGTCCAGGCTTTTTTCTGTCCAGCACCGAAGTGGTGGAACGAACTTCGCCTGGGAGTCCAACGCTCACTATCTTCAAACACCCAGACTGAAGACCCACTTCTTCCAAAATTACTTGGGTGAAGTGTTGTGCTGAGTATTATGGTCTCCATACTGACCTCTGTATTTAGTGGTATCTAAGCTTAGAGGGATCTTGTGGATCCTAGTCTATTCAAACTAGCTAAGGGTTTTTTTCTGAGTACACAGTGACTCACTTTGCTAAGTCGCTTTGGAGAAGAGTGTCTGCTAAAAGTCTTAAATGTGAAAGTAAATGAGAGGGTGCCAAAAGCAGTGCCATAAATTCTGCAATGATAAAGAATTGGGGTAAAATATTGATACGATTAATAACATAACATTTTAATAACAGGCCTGGTGCATGCATTCAGTTCACCATATCCAGTGGGAGCCTCACAAATGGGCAGGCTGGGATAGCTTCATCCCTCATCCTCCAGACATTTGTCTAAATCTTAGAGCGCCGTACATCTGGAGTGTGAGGTTGTCTACCTCTGGGCAAGTCACCTATTTAGCCTAGCGCCTTTCTGAACAGTGGTACGGACAGGAGTATGTTTCGTAGTCCGGCATAGTTGGCTCCCTGTAAGGTTCCAACACACAAACAATACGACTACACCATAAAACTCAGATTACTTTACCGCAGACATTTCTTAATATCCAGCTCAATAACAGGCATGTCAGTGTTATGTAGTAGGACACCTAATGAACTACGTTTAGGGTTTTTGTGGCCATTTCTTTGTTCAGTTTTCAGCCTGGAGATGCGATTTGTCACTTTTAAAAGTTGTTATGGACATCAACTCATCTCATCTCACCTTTCTGGACATAAGATTTCTGTATTTCATATGTCTCTCAGCGGTTAGAGGGTTGTAGGTTCAATACCCGGGCTCAGCAAGCTTCTGCTGTTGGGCCCTTGAGCAAGGCCCCTTCACCCTCTCTGGTTCATCCGTGTCCAACATTAATGGTGTATATGGTTGTCTTGGTATCATTTATTCATACTAACTTATATATACACTGTTATTTACAGGGTACCTCGAGAACCTGGGCAGTCGGAGGCTTGTGCATGTTTAGATACGTACTGTAGTGTAATGTAGGATGCTGCACTTTGCTCCATGAAAATAGGACACGGTGAGTAATTCTCGCAAGATTATGTAATCATTGGGATGACTGGCAATCATTAGTTCTTATGTAAATACTGGGAAAGCACACAAACAAGGTCCTCTGTTTGAGCGTGAAGTTACAAGCATTTCCACCAAGCCAGCAGTTCAGTGACCATTCCCTGCAGTCAGTCAGTGATGGTTCCTAGCATCACTATGACCCCCCCCCCCCCCCGCCCAATACTCATGCCTGTTGGGTTCAAGAGTATTATTTTTACATTTGTTTACATTTGTAAATTTGACCATGGCCCTGTGACCCTTCCCTGCAATCAGTGATGGTTCCTGGCATGGGCAGTGTAGGAAGTTCCTTAGTGTGGCAACTTGCCAGGGGTGGCACCAGCTGAAATGTGTGCCTTTCTGCAGTTCCCCCAGTTAAGACGAGGAGGGTCTTCAGTCTGCATTTGAAGGCAACGAGCGACTCTGCCATTCGGAAACCCAGGGGAAGTTTGTTTCACCACTTCGGTGCAGGACAGAAAGAAAGCCTGGACACTCGTCTTCTGAGGATCTTGCAGGGTGGTGGGTCAGAGCTGTACTTGAAGCTCTGCATCAAGAGACTTTGGAGTAGTAATGACACGAAGTGTGGTGAATAATTGCACTTTTATTTATTTAAAAAAAAAAAAGTGGACACACCGCACTGGAGTGTGGCTGAAATCAACAATTACATTTTAGTTTGATACACTTTTTGATCCAAAAAAAGTATCCAAAAATATTCAAACACTTTAATACATTAAATTCATAGCAGCTGGAATCTAACACTATAGAGTATCTACAAAAAAGTGCATTTACTGAAAAAACATACAGAATGGTTGCCCAAATTGAGTGGTTCCCAGCTTCAGGCAGTTGCTAGGCGGTCACTAGGATGAGACGGTTCACTAGGTAAATGCTAGATGCTTGCTATTGTATCCCAGTTGGTTGCTGTGGCGTTAGTAAGTGGCTGCAAGATATACTATATGGACAAAAGTATTTGGACACCTGCTCATTCATGGTTTCTTCTGAATGCATCCTGCTGTTGTTGGAGTAACTGTCTCTCCTGTCCAGGAACAAAGGCGACAAGAGCTCATTCCCCGACTCATTCCAAAAGTACCGGCTGGAGCACCTTTGAGTCATCATTCCAGAGAACCAGAGGGGCTTTATACCCCTCTAGCCCAAGGCAGCATGGTGCCAATAGGTTCATGTTTATCTCCTCCTGCAGAGAGTCCTATTCTATTGGCAGTACTTCTCTACAAGGTCTAGACTAGATCTGTGTCAGCAATGGGTTCAACGTAAAGTAGCTGAATGCATTCATTAGCAGGGGTGTCCACAAACATTTGTAGATGTAGTGGAGGCCTGTTGCCAAGTGGTTACTCTGGTACCCCATGCGGTTGGTTGGGTGTTACTGGTGTATTTGCACAAATGTTTGCACCCCATTCATTACTAAGGAGACAACAGTCTGATCTCTGGAGTTGGAGAAAGGGTACATCCAATCACAAAGCTGTGTACAAGCCTAATCGAACAGAGCAGACGCGTTAGTCGCCAGGAAGTGGGCGGAAAAATAAGAATTTAATCAAAAGAAAAATCTGATTATTATCCAATTGATCCGATATCAAAACTGTCGTCCAATCTAGGGGTTATTCATTCCGGGTAGGCTACGGAAACCCACCCTGACCTGCAACTTAATGAACAAATAACTAAGTACAGATGGATCGAAGTCCAAGGAAGGCATCTGGAAACATCTGAAAACACTGGTAGACGTCCACTGTCCTCCTTTAGGTGCGCTAAATATGGCACACCTCAACCTCTTCACCGTTTATCTGGAGAACCTGTCCCACGAGCGGCTGACCTTCATATTTCACCAAGATGAACTTATTCAGATCGGTCCCGTCTTGGACACCGGCTGAGGGTCTGTCTGTCCTGGAGTTGACCGCTGTGGTTTTGTGATGTTGGCAGATGTGTGGTCTGGTGCAGGAGCAGGAGACCTCCCAGTACGTGATGTTCCCTGGTTCGGTGGAGAAGACCCGGTGTATCGCCAGAGTTCCATTTACAGGAGGCTCGCCGGACCTCCTGACGTCAGGCTGCCGGACATCTACACTGATTCGAGCATTCTGTCCATCAGCGTTGGGAGGGAGTTCTACTGGAGCTGTAGCCGCTGAGTCAAGATTCCTTAATGATTCCTCCGTAGCTTTTTTCCTCTCCCTGTACTTTCTCTGGTATTGCTTCCACTGCTGCCTCACTTTTTCCTTTTCAGTTCTGGACAGCTGGCTAATGAGGGGTCTCCCAATTCTCCCCTCTCTCTTCCTCCGCTCGTAACTAGAAAACACGAGACACGGCGATAACTGCAAAATTCGAAACTTTATTAAGCCAGACGTGCGTTCGGGTCGATCCAGACGCATTACCTCTCTTTTCGTTTCGCGAGGTGAGCTTCCCATGCCTCTGGGTCCTTTTTAATGCGCTCCCTGAATCGGGCCGATTTCTCCTTACTGGATAGCGGCATCTGACGGGATGTTGAACATGAAAAGGCTTGAGAGTGTAGAACATCGCCCACGTCAGACTGATGAACATTTCTAGAATGGATTTAGATTATCTCAGAGCTTTTAATGACATTAGTACGTTCAGGTCCAACAGGCTTCAACCTGGACGCCTGTTTTAGCATTTGGCTTTGCTATGGAACTGGAGATGCTTCCATCTGCAGGGCCGGAGAGAGAGCCGCAGCGCTAGACCAGCAGTTTCAGACCAGCGGTTTTGAGGTGTGCCGTAGTTTAAGACGAGCGCCACCGTGCTATGAGACGCTGTTTCGTCTAAAACCTCTAGAACTCTAGAACTACAACGTAGCGCTCACATGACTACAACGTAGCGTTTACATGACTACAACATAGCACTCACATGACCACGACTACAACGTAGCGCTCACATGACTACAACGTAGCGTTTACATGACTACGACATATCGCTCACATGACCATGACTACAACGAAGTGCTCACATGACTACAACGTAACGTTTACATGACTACAACGTAACGTTTACATGACTACGACATATCGCTCACCTGACCACAACTACGACATAGCGCTCACCTGACCACGACTACAATCTAGCGCTCACATGACTACGACATAGCGCTCACATGACCACGACTACAACGTAGCACTCACATGACTACAACGTAGCACTCACATGACTACGACATAGAGCTCACATGACCACGACTACAACGTAGCGCTCACATGACTACAACATAGCGCTCACATGACCACGACTACAACGTAGCGCTCACATGACTACAACGTAGCGTTTACATGACTACAACATAGCGCTCACATGACCACGACTACAACGTAGCGCTCACATGACTACAACGTAGCGTTTACATGACTAGGACATATCGCTCACATGACCATGACTACAACGAAGTGCTCACATGACTACAACGTAACGTTTACATGACTACGACATATCGCTCACATGACCACGACTACAACGGAGAGTTTACATGACTACGACATACGACATATCGCTCACATGACCACGACTACAACGTAGCGTTCACATGACCACGACTACAACGTAGCGCTCACATGACTTCAACATAGCGCTCACTTGACCACGACTACAACGTAGCGCTCACATGACTACAACGTAACATTTACATGACTACGACATATCACTCACATGACTACGACTACAACGTAGCACTCACCTGACCACGACTACAATCTAGCGCTCACATGACGACATAGCGCTCACATGACCAAGACTACAACCTAGCGCTCACCTGACCATGACTACAATCTAGCGCTCACATGACCACGACTACAATCTAGCGCTCACATGACCACGACATTGAGCTCACCTGACCACAACTACGGCATAGCGCTCACCTGACCACGACTACAATCTAGCGCTCACATGACTACGACATAGCGCTCACCTGACCACGACTACGACATAGCGCTCACCTGACCACGACTACAACCTAGCGCTCACCTGACCACGACTACAATCTAGCGCTCACCTGACTACGACTACAATCTAGCGCTCACCTGACCACGACTACAACCTAGCGCTCACCTGACCACGACTCCAACCTAGCGCTCACCTGACCACGACTACGACATAGCGCTCACCTGACCACGACTACGACATAGCGCTCACCTGACCACGACTACGATCTAGCGCTCACCTGACCACGACTACAACCTAGCGCTCACCTGACCACGACTACGATCTAGCGCTCACCTGACCACGACAACAATCTAGCGCTCACCTGACCACAACTCCAACCTAGCGCTCACCTGACCACGACTACAACCTAGCGCTCACCTGACCACGACTACAACCTAGCGCTCACCTGACCACGACTACAACCTAGCGCTCACCTGACCACGACTACGACATAGCGCTCACCTGACCACGACTACGACATAGCGCTCACCTGACCACGACTACAATCTAGCACTCACCTGACCACGACAACAATCTAGCGCTCACCTGACCACGACTACAACCTAGCGCTCACCTGACCACGACTACAATCTAGCGCTCACATGACCACGACTACAACCTAGCGCTCACCTGACCACGACTACAACCTAGCGCTCACCTGACCACGACTACAACCTAGCGCTCACCTGACCACGACTACGACATAGCGCTCACCTGACCACGACTACGACATAGCGCTCACCTGACCACGACTACAATCTAGCACTCACCTGACCACGACAACAATCTAGCGCTCACCTGACCACGACTACAACCTAGCGCTCACCTGACCACGACTACAATCTAGCACTCACATGACTACAACGTAGCACTCACATGACTATGACATAGAGCTCACATGACCACGACTACAACGTAGCGCTCACATGACTACAACATAGCGCTCACATGACCACGACTACAACGTAGCGCTCACATGACTACAACGTAGCGTTTACATGACTACAACATAGCGCTCACATGACCACGACTACAACGTAGCGCTCACATGACTACAACGTAGCGTTTACATGACTAGGACATATCGCTCACATGACCATGACTACAACGAAGTGCTCACATGACTACAACGTAACGTTTACATGACTACAACGTAACGTTTACATGACTACGACATATCGCTCACATGACCACGACTACAACGGAGCGTTTACATGACTACGACATACGACATATCGCTCACATGACCACGACTACAACGTAGCGTTCACATGACCACGACTACAACGTAGCGCTCACATGACTTCAACATAGCGCTCACTTGACCACGACTACAACGTAGCGCTCACATGACTTCAACCTAGCGCTCACCTGACCACGACTACAACGTAGCGCTCACCTGACCACGACTACGACATAGCGCTCACCTGACCACAACTACGACGTAGCACTCACCTGACCACGACTACAATCTAGCGCTCACATGACTACAACGTAGCATTCATGCGACTACGACTCCAATGTAGCGCTCACCTGACCACGAATACAATCTAGCGCTCACCTGACCACGACTACAACCTAGCGCTCCCCTGACCACGACTACAATCTAGCGCTCCCCTGACCACGACTACAATCTAGCGTTCACCTGACCACGACTACAACCTAGCGCTCACCTGACCACGACTACAATCTAGCGCTCACATGACTACAACGTAGCGTTCATGCGACTACGACTCCAATGTAGCGCTCACCTGACCACGAATACAATCTAGCGCTCACCTGACCACGACTACAACCTAGCGCTCACCTGACCACGACTACAATCTAGCGCTCACCTGACCACGACTACAACCTAGCGCTCACCTGACCACGACTACAATCTAGCGCTCACCTGACCACGACTACAATCTAGCGCTCACATGACTACGACATAGCGCTCACCTGACCACGACTACGACATAGCGCTCACCTGACCACGACTACAATCTAGCGCTCACCTGACCACGACTACAACCTAGCGCTCACCTGACCACGACTACAACCTAGCGCTCACCTGACCACGACTCCAACCTAGCGCTCACCTGACCACGACTACAACCTAGCGCTCACCTGACCACGACTACAATCTAGCGCTCACATGACTACAACGTAGCGTTCATGCGACTACGACTCCAATGTAGCGCTCACCTGACCACGAATACAATCTAGCGCTCACCTGACCACGACTACAATCTAGCGCTCACCTGACTACGACTACAATCTAGCGCTCACCTGACCACGACAACAATCTAGCGCTCACCTGACCACAACTCCAACCTAGCGCTCACCTGACCACGACTACAACCTAGCGCTCACCTGACCACGACTACGACATAGCGCTCACCTGACCACGACTACAATCTAGCGCTCACCTGACCACGACTACAATCTAGCGCTCACCTGACCACGACAACAATCTAGCGCTCACCTGACCACGACTACAACCTAGCGCTCACCTGACCACGACTACAATCTAGCGCTCACCTGACCACGACTACAACCTAGCGCTCACCTGACCACGACTACAATCTAGCGCTCACCTGACTACGACTACAATCTAGCGCTCACATGACTACGACATAGCGCTCACCTGACCACGACTACGACATAGCGCTCACCTGACCACGACTACAATCTAGCGCTCACCTGACCACGACTACAACCTAGCGCTCACCTGACCACGACTACAATCTAGCGCTCACCTGACCTCGACAACAACCTAGCGCTCACCTGACCACGACTCCAACCTAGCGCTCACCTGACCACGACTACAATCTAGCGCTCACCTGACCACGACTACAACCTAGCGCTCACCTGACCACGACTACAACCTAGCGCTCACCTGACCACGACCACAACCTAGCGCTCACCTGACCACGACCACAACCTAGCGCTCACCTGACCACGACTACAACCTAGCGCTCACCTGACCACGACTCCAACCTAGCGCTCACCTGACCACGACTACAATCTAGCGCTCACCTGACCACGACTACAACCTAGCGCTCACCTGA